>NW_027130656.1:0-169647 GCF_026122565.2 Emydura macquarii macquarii
TCTAAGCTTAACTCAGCGACACTCAACTGACTTATCTCCAGTTTCATACTGGAGGTCAGAGCAATCATAGTGCTGTCTTACATACAGTGCAACTCCTCCACCCTTTCACCCCTGCCTGTCCTTCCTGAACAGTTTATATCCATCCATCACAGTGCTCCAGTTGTGCGAGTTACTCCACCAAGTCTCAATTATTCCAATCATGTCATAGTTTCTTGACTGTGCCAGGACTTCCAGTTCTTCCTGCTTGTTTCCCAGGCTTCTTGCATTTGTGTATAGGCACTTGAGATAACTAGCTGATTGCCCTAGTTTCTCAGTATGAATCAGGAGGCCTCCCTTGCTGCATCCTCCTCCTTCTGCTTCCTTGTGGTATCCCACTTATCCACTTACCTTTGGGCTTAGGTCTCCGTCCCACATCAAACCTAGTTTAAAGCCCTCCTCACTAGGTTAGTCAGCCTGTCTGCACAGATACTCTTCCCTCACTTCATTAGGTGAATCCCGTCTCTTCCTAGTAATCCTTCTTCCTGGAACAATATCCCATGATCGAAGAATCCAAAGCCCTCTCTCTCCGACACCACCTGCGTAACCATGCATTTACTTCCGCAGTGCGACTGTCCCTACCTGGGCCTTTTCCTTCAACAGGGAGAATGGATGAGAACACCACTTGTGCTTCAAACTCCTTTATCCTTCTTCTCAGAGCCACATAGTCCGCAGTGATCTGCTCAATATCGTTCTTGGCAGTGTCGTTGGTGCCCACATGGAGAAGTAGGAAGGGGTAGCGGTCGGAGGACTTGATGAGTCTTGGCAGTCTCTCCGTCACATCCTGAATCCTAGCTCCAGGCAAGCAGCACACTTCTCTAGTTTCCCAGTCCAGACAGCAGATGGATGACTCCATCCTCCTTAGGAGAGAGTCCCCGACCACCATCACCCTTCTCTTCCTCTTGGGAGTGGTGGTTGTGGAACTCCCATCCCTAGGACAATGCATCCCTTGCTGTCTGATCAAAATCGTTTTTTGCTGGGACCCCCCTTTGAAAATATTTCAGGCTGTGACAACCCCCCCCCAAAAGTGATGACCCCCCCCATGCCATGCCATCCTGACCAGCATGCACTGGGGATGACAGCTCGTGACCACCCCCATAATAACCTCGTGACCCTCAGAGTGGTCACAACCCCCAGTTTGAGAACTCCAGCTACTGTAGACCCAGACCATGATGTCACTCCTATTTTTTAATCCAGTTATCTTTAACTACAGAACCTCAGCTAGTGTTCCTCCCACCTGGTTCTGAAGCTGAGAACCAGCATATATATATTTTGACAGACCTATGTTACTTCAAAAGCAATTATGTCCCCATTACAGATGAGGAATTAACTCGCTCACATCCAGTGGAGAACAAAGCTCATTGAAATGAAGTTGATCCATGCATATTTTTCATTAAAAAACTACAACAAACTAAGTAAATCCCCCATTCTCCAGAGGGAGACAAGGTCAAAGCGAAGGGCTAGGTTAATGAATCATAAAATCACAGAAAAACATGGGTAAAAAGGACATTGAGATGTCAATTAGTCTATCCTCCAGCCCTGGGGCATGACCAAGTATGCACAGAACATGGCGGACAGGTATTTGTCTAACCCGTTCTTAAACATCTCTAGTGACTGGGATTCCACAACCTCTATTGGAAACCTATTCCATTCCTTATCTATCCTTATAGTTAGGAAATGTTTCCTAATATCCAACCTAAACATCCCTTGCTGCAGATCGAGCCAATTACTTCTTCTCCTACCCCAGTGAACATAGGGAGCAATTGTTCCCCATCCTCTATACAGGAGCCCTTAACATATCTGAAGACTGTTACCAGGTCCCCAACAGGTCTAAGAGTCTTTTTGCAAGATTGAACATGTAGCCTGATTTTATGGTTATTACTTTATTGAATAGGGTAATAGGTTTGCCAGTTGCGCTAATTGAAGGATTATGAGGTTCGTATCCTTACTCAGGCTTCAGGTGAGTTTTATAAGGACCCCGGGTACAACACAGGAAAAATTCCAGTGATAACCAATATTTGTATAATTTTATAAATTTATTAAGATAACATAAAATAATAAACAAATGACTGATATAGAGAAAATAAAATGAATAATCAAATGGATAATGGATTAATACAATCTTAAATGTAAAGACTTATTTGATATATATATCTATGATATGCTTTAAACTAGTATACTCACACCCTTCCTGGACTTGGTTGAAAGAGATGTCTAATTTCTCAAGTTGGAGTTGAGTGGAATAAGCACTGCTTCAAAGCTAAGAGCTATAAGCTAAGACTAACATTACAACATGACAACTTTAAGAATATAAAACGAAAGAATGAATCTTAACACTACATAAAACTTCAAGCAGGGGTAGCTGACAGTCGACTGCCCCGATGAGCTGGATTTGATCTTTCTTATACCCCCAAGAATATGGATCCTCCTTCCCGGCCCATACTTGGCCTTTCCACCTTCAAACTTTTGGGGTACATATAATCTATTGGCTACTAGGTTTGTACGTATTATTGATGTATCCACATCCTTTTCCAGGTGGTCTTTTATCTGACCTTTGTTATTTCTAGCTTATTGTGGGTTCTGTGATGTTCTTTTTTTCCTGCCTTTTAATGAGTTATTGATCCATGGCCTTTCCTCTTATCCCATGACTATTTACTTTGCTTAAGAGGCTTTGGTGAGGGAACTTGACAAAGGCTTTCTGAAAGTCCAAGTACACTATATCCACTCGATCATCCTGTCCACATGTCTGTTGAACCCCTCTGAGAATTCTTATAGCTTGGTGAGGCATGATTTCTCTTTACAAAAGCCATGTTGACTCTTCCTCAACAAATCATTCTCACCTATGTGTCTAATGATTCTGTTTCTTACTATAGTTTCTCCCAGTCTGCCTATACTGAAGTTAGGTAAACTGGTCTCTAATTGCCAGGATCACCTGTGGAGCCTTTTTAAACAATTGGTATTACATTAGTTATCCCTAGTCGTCTGGTACAGAGGCCAGTTTCAGTGGTAGATTCCATACCAGAGTCAGCAGTTCTGCACTTTTCATATATGAGTTCCTTCAGCAGTACTGGGTGAATACCATCTAGTCTTGCTGACTTATTAATATTTAAATTATCAATTTGTTCCAAAACCTCCTCTATAGATACCTCCGTCTGGGATATTTCTACAGAGCTGTCATCTAAAAAGAATGAGTCAGATATAGGAAAGTCCCTCACATCCTCTGCCGTGAAGACTAATACCAAGGATTCATTTAGTTTCTCTGCAATGACCTTGGCGTCCTTGAGTGCCCCTTTAGCACCTCAATCATCCAGTGGGCCAACTGACTGTTTGGGAGGCTTTCTGCTTCTGATGTACTTAAAAAAATATTGATGTTAGTTTTTGTGACTTTTGCTAGTTGCGCTTCAATTTTTTTTTTTTTTTTTTTTTTTTTTTTTTTTTGGCCTGCATAATTATACTTTTACAATTGGCTTGCCAGAGTTCATGCTCCTTTCTATTTTCCTCGGTAGGCTTTGACTTCCAATATTGAAAGGATCCCTTTTTGCCTTTAACTGCCTTATTTACTCTCGTTTAGCCATGGTGATATTTTTTTAGTCCTCTTACTGTTTCTCTTTCCCCTTCCCCCCCATTTGGGGGGCTCATTTTTTTAGAGCCTCTATTATGGTGTTTTTAAAAAGTTTCCATGGAGCTTGCAGGCATTTCACTTTTGTGAGTGTTCCTTTGAATTTCCATCCAACTAGCTTTCTCGTTTTTGTGTAGTTTCCCTTTCTGAAGTTGAATGCTGCTGTGGGTGGGCTTCATTGGTATTTTTCCCCTCACAAGGATGTTACATTGAATTACATTATGGCTCTATTACCAAGTGGCTCATCTGTATTCACCTCTTGGACCATATCCCCTGTCCCGCTTAGAACTACATCAAGAATTGCCTCTCCTATTGGGGGTTCCAGGACTAGCTGCTACAATTAGTAGTCATTAATGGTACCTAAAAACTTTATTTCTGCATCCTGGCCTGAGGTGACATATACCCAGTAAATATGGGGATAGTTGAAATCCCCAATTATTGAGTTTTCTAGTTTTATAGCCTCCCTACTCTCCCTGATCATTTCACAATCACCATCACTATCCAGGTCAGGTGGTCAGTAGCATATTCCTACTGCTATACTCTTATTATTCAAGCATGGAATTTTGATCAGTAGAGATTCTATGGTACAGTTTGAGTCATGTACAAAAATTTACTATATTTGACTCTATGCTTTCTTTCACATATCGTACGACTCGCCCACCTGCACAACCTGCTCTGTCATTCCTATCTAGTTTGTATCTAGCTATTACCACGTCCCATTAATTATCATCATTCCACCAGGCTGCTGTGATGCCTATTATTTCAATATCCTAATTTAAAATCAGGCACTCAAGTTCACCCATCTTAGTATTTAACCTTCTTGCATTTGTATACAGGAACTTATACAATTTGTCAATATTTAGTTGTCTGCATTCATGTGATGTAATTAAAGAAGACTCTTTCATTTGACTGTTTCTCTTCAGCTACGACCTGTACTTTGTGAACTTCTATCCTTCCCTCTTTACTAGGATATAGAGAATCCCTAGTAAGATATCCTCCCCTAAGGGATGGCTTAGGCCAAACCATGTCTTCCTCCAAACCTGTAGCCTTTCCCCCAGCCCTTAATTTAAATTTCCTCTATGAAAATTTAATTTTATATGCCAGAAGTTTGCTTCCATAGTGATAAAAGTGGAGCCCATCCTTCCTGTACAGGGTCCTACTTTCCCAAGAGGTTCCCCAGTTCCTTATAAATCTAAAACCCTCCTCCCTACACAATCAAATGATGAGTCAAAGACATTGAAATTCACATGTGCAGCAAGATGAAAGTATTTTAACAACTAGATGGATTCCAGTAATCTGCTGTTGCAGTAATTGGTTGGCTCAGTAGGACATGCTATGGCCACTGAACTTAAGCTTCATCAGACATTTGAGTTTGAGCCCTATCATTGACAGCTTTCCCACAATGTGTGTTGTAGATTTTGCTTACATTCTGCAGGAGTTTCTCTCAGAAGTTTTGCCCTGATACCAAAATGTCTGTGCTAAGAACACTATTTTAAAGTGCTCTCAAATTTTCATGGAGATATTGGACTGGACACCAATTAAGAGTTTTGCCAGCATTTCTCTGTCAGTTAGTGGTGTGAAAAAAATCACATCCCTTCCTGACATAACTTGATTGCAAAAGCTCTAGTGTAGACACAGTTATAGTGGTCAAAAAAAAAAAAGTCCATTAAAAAGAAATCAAGGAAATTAAATGCAGTAAACTACGTTAAAGCAGAGTTAAGGTTGCCCAGTGCTGCCTCGTGCCCTTCCAGCAGGTGGATGGTGGTGAAAGTTAAAATCTCTGAAAACCAGGAAATGAAGAACTAAACTACACACCATCACTGCAATGCAACCTTATCTCTGCCATTACTCCCTAACCCTGGAGCTGGCAAATGTCACTGGCAATAGTTCAGTAAGGGCGGTGGAAAGCTTAGCCAACTATCCAGAGAAATGTCAAATTTAACATCCCTTGAAGTCTTCAGGTCAAGACTGGATGGTTTTGTGGAAGATGTTTTAATCAAACATAAGATCTTCAGCTCACTACAGCTGTAACTGGATGAAACTGTATGGCCTATTTATAAAGGAGATCAGACTAGATGACCTAACTGTCTCCCCTGGCCTTCAAATTTCTTAATCAATAATCAACGGGAGGAAAGATGAAGACCATGCCACTGTTTGTGCTGTATTCTACAGATATGAATACCAGCATTTATCTGCATGCACTACACCTATGTGCACTGTATCAGCTGTCGCTATAAGTGAAGGGTGGAGGGAACAGTTGGAGCAGCTTGGCAGAGCTGTGACTGTGATAGGAAGTGAGGTGCATGTGAAACTTGAAGGAACAGCTGTTCCTCATTTCAATGGCAAGTCGTAGGTTTTGTCAGCAAAGGTGCACAAGGGTGTGTTCTTGCTACAGGGATTGTCAGCAGCCTGGTGGCATATGTGCTAGTGGTGGCCGGAGCTCAGTGAGGGGTAAGTGAAGGCAATAGCTCGGAAGGAATCCTCAGTGCAAGGTAAAGGGATGATAACATTGTGAAAGTCTGAGATGGCTTGTGTGGAGGAGGATCAGTGTTTGAGTGCAGGCCAGGTGTCGGTAGCTTCTGTTGCCTACACCTGGACCTAACCCCAAGCTTTGCCTTGGCAAAGAGAAGATGTTAGACCTTGTGCTATACTGCTCCTGTGCTCTGTTCCCAGAGTGTTCTGCAGGGGGGAGGGCAGAGCATAGTAGATGTCATTGGTCTGTCAGGGTGCTGCAGAAGCAGGGCAGAACTGAGGTTGCATTGCGGGGTGACATTAACCTTAACTCTTCATTTCCCCTTCTAATACCCGAGGGACAGGAATCCTCACCCAGTGAGGCCACATTCTCATAGTTTTCCTGCATGACGTCTCCGTGGAGGGTTCTCTGAGCGGGATCCAGCAGAGCCCACTCTTCCCTGGTGGAATACACAGCCACTTCCTCGAAGGTCACCGGCCCCTGAAAGAGCAAGAGTCCAACACTCAGCACCTGCTGCCCAGTGACAGCCCCACTATTCACAGGAGAGGAGGGCCCATCACATGGAGGCTCTGGAGGTATTACCCAAATAACAAATATTACAGGATCTTATTAGGGGATAAGGCAACAAGCCGCATTTGTTGTGAACACAGAAACTTCTGTAGATAGTATCCAAGAAAAGAAAAGTATCAACACTGTAATAACATTAATATTGTGCTCTCCTTAGTGGGTTTCTAGGTCTGAGAGTGCGTCTGAGGCTCGGTCCCCGGGGTTGGGAGGGTTAGGGTGTAGGCCTGCGGCTCGGTCCCCGTGGTTTGCAGGGTCACGGTCATGGTCTGGGTTCGGTCCACGGGGTTTGCTGGGTCAGGGTCTCGGTCTCGGTCCGTAGGTTTTGCCTTTGCAGGGTTAGGGTGTGGGTCTCGGTCCCCGGTGTTTGGCTTTCAGGGTTTGGGTCTGGGACTCGGTCTCAGGGTTTTGCAGGGTCTCGGTCTGAGTCTGGGGCTCGGTCTCCGGGGTTTACTGGGTGTGGGTCTGGGGCTCGGTCTTCGGGATTTGCAGAGTCATGATCTGGGTCTGGGGCTCAGTCCCCGCGATTTGCAACGTCTTGTTCTGGGGCTCGGTCCCCGCGGTTTGCAGGGGTAGAGTCTAGGTCAGGGGCTCGGTCCCCGGGGTTTGAAGGTTCAGGGTCTGGATCTTGGTCTCGTTCCCTGGGTTATGCAGTGTCAGGGTCTGGTGCTCGTTCCACGGGGTTTGCAGGGGCTGGGTCTGGGACTCGGTCTCCTGGTTATTCAGGGCCTGGGTCTGTGTCTGGTTCTCGGACTCAGGGGTTTGCACGGTCAGGGTCTGGATGTGGAGCTCGGTCTCCGGGGCTTGCAGGGTCATGGTCTGGGTGTGGGGCTCGGTCCCCGGGGTTTGCTGGGTCAGGGTCTCGGTCTCGGTTCGTAGGTTTTGCCTTTGCAGGGTTAGGGTTTGGGTCTCGGTCCCCGGTGTTTGGCTTTGCAGGGTTTGGGTCTGGGACTCGGTCTCCGGGTTTTGCATGGTCTGGGTCCGAGTCTGGGGCTCAGACTCTGGGGTTTACAGAGTCTGGGTGTGGGTGAGAGGCTCGGTCTCCGGGGATTGCAGGGTCATGGTCTGTGTCTGGGGCTCGGTCCCCGGGGTTTGCAGTGTCAGGGTTTGGGTCTTGTTCCACGGAGTTTGGAGGGCTCGGGTTTGGGGCTCGGTCCCCGGTATTGGCAGGGTCAGCGTCTGGGTCTGGGGCTCGGTCTCCGGGTGTTGCAGGGGCAGGTTCTGTGTCTGGGGCTCGGTCCGTAGGTTTTGGGTTTAGAGGGTTAGAGTTCGTGTCTTGGTCACCAGGTTTGCCGGGTTAAGTTTTGGGTCTTGGTTCCCGGAGTTTGCAGGGTTAGGGTTTGGGTCTCGTTCTCCCGGGTTTGGGTTTGCATGGGTACGGTCTGGGGCTCGGTGCCGGGGTTTGCAGGGTCTTGGGCTCGGTCACTGGGTTTTGTAGGTGAGGGTCTAGGTCTGCGGCTCGGTCCCCGTGTTTTGAAGGGTCACGGTCATGGTCTGGGTTCGGTCCAGGAGGTTTCCTGGGTCAGGGTCTGGGTCCGGGACTCAGTCTCCTGGTTATGCAGGTTCTGGGTCTGGGGCTCGGTCCCCGGGGTTTGCAGGGTCAGGGTCTGTTTCTGGAGCTCGGTCTCAGGGTGTCGCAAGGGCAGGTTCTGTCTCCGGGGCTCGGTGTCCGGTGTTCGCAGTGTTAGGGTTTGTGTTTCGGTCCCCGGGGTTTGGCTCTGTAGGGTTTGGGTCTCGGTCCCCGGGGTTTGAAGATTCAGGGTCTGGATCTTGGTCTCATTCCCTAGGGTATGCAGTGTCACGGTCTGGTGCTCGGTCCCCGGAGTTTTCAGGGTCTGGGTCTCGGTCTCCTGGTTATGCAGGGTCTGTATCTGGGTCTGGGGCTCGGACACAGGAGTTTTCAGGGTCTGGGGGCTCAGCCCCCCGGTTTTGAAGGGTCAGATCTGGGTCTTAGGCTATATCCCCAGTTTTTGCAGGGTCATGGTCTGGGTTTGGGGCTCGGTCTCCGGGTGTTGCAGGGTCAGGGTCTGTGTCTGGGGCTCGGTCTCCGGGTGTTGCAGGGTCAGGTTCTGTGTCTGGGGCTCGGTCCGTAGGGTTTACAGGCTCAGGATCTGGGTCTGGGTCTGGGGCTCGGTGTCCGGGGTTTGCAGGGTTAGGGTTTGTGTTTCGGGCCCCGGGGTTTGCAGGGTTAGAGTCTAGGTGTGGGTCTCGGTCACCGGGGTTTGAAGGTTCAGGGTCTGGATCTTGGTCTCATTCCCTGGGGTTTGAAGGGTCAGGGTCTAGGGGCTCGGTCTCGGGGGGTTTGCAGGGTCATGTTCTGTGTCTGGGGCTCGGTCCCCGGGGTTTGCAGTGTCAGGGTCTGTCTCTGGGGCTCGGTCTCCGGGTGTTGCAGAGTCAGGTTCTATGTCTGGGGCTCGGTCCGTAGGGTTTGCAGGGGCAGGTTCTGTGTCTGAGGCTCGGTCCCCGGGTTTTGCAGTGTGAGGGTCTGGGTCTGAAACTCGGTCCCCGGGGTTTGCAGGGTTAGAGTCTAGGTCAGGGGCTCGGTCCCCGGGGTTTGAAGGTTCAGGGTCTGGATCTTGGTCTCGTTCCCTGGGTTATGCAGTGTCAGGGTCTGGTGCTCGTTCCACGGGGTTTGCAGGGGCTGGGTCTGGGACTCGGTCTCCTGGTTATGCAGGGTCTGTGTCTGTGTCTGGTTCTCAGACTCAGGGGTTTGCACGGTCAGGGTCTGGATGTGGAGCTCGGTCTCCGGGGTTTGCAGGGTCATGGTCTGGGAGTGGGGCTCGGTCCCCGGGGTTTGCTGGGTCAGGGTCTCGGTCTCGGTTCGTAGGTTTTGCCTTTGCAGGGTTAGGGTTTGGGTCTCGGTCCCCGGATTTTGCATGGTCTGGGTCCGAGTCTGGGGCTCAGACTCTGGGGTTTACAGAGTCTGGGTGTGGGTGAGAGGCTCGGTCTCCGGGGATTGCAGGGTCATGGTCTGTGTCTGGGGCTCGGTCCCCGGGGTTTGCAGTGTCAGGGTTTGGGTCTTGTTCCACGGAGTTTGGAGCGCTATGGTTTGGGGCTCGGTCCCCGGGATTTGCAGGGTCAGAGTCTGTGTCTGGGGCTCGGTCTCCGGGTGTTGCAGGGGCAGGTTCTGTGTCTGGGGCTCGGTCCGTAGGTTTTGGGTTTAGAGGGTTAGAGTTCGTGTCTTGGTCACCAGGTTTGCCGGGTTAAGTTTTGGGTCTTGGTTCCCGGAGTTTGCAGGGTTAGGGTTTGGGTCTCGTTCTCCCGGGTTTGGGTTTGCATGGGTACGGTCTGGGGCTCGGTGCCGGGGTTTGCAGGGTCTTGGGCTCGGTCACTGGGTTTTGTAGGTGAGGGTCTAGGTCTGCGGCTCGGTCCCCGTGTTTTGAAGGGTCACGGTCATGGTCTGGGTTCGGTCCAGGAGGTTTCCTGGGTCAGGGTCTGGGTCCGGGACTCAGTCTCCTGGTTATGCAGGTTCTGGGTCTGGGGCTCGGTCCCCGGGGTTTGCAGGGTCAGGGTCTGTTTCTGGAGCTCGGTCTCAGGGTGTCGCAAGGGCAGGTTCTGTCTCCGGGGCTCGGTGTCCGGTGTTCGCAGTGTTAGGGTTTGTGTTTCGGTCCCCGGGGTTTGGCTCTGTAGGGTTTGGGTCTCGGTCCCCGGGGTTTGAAGATTCAGGGTCTGGATCTTGGTCTCATTCCCTAGGGTATGCAGTGTCACGGTCTGGTGCTCGGTCCCCGGAGTTTTCAGGGTCTGGGTCTCGGTCTCCTGGTTATGCAGGGTCTGTATCTGGGTCTGGGGCTCGGACACAGGAGTTTTCAGGGTCTGGGGGGCTCAGCCCCCCGGTTTTGAAGGGTCAGATCTGGGTCTTAGGCTATATCCCCAGTTTTTGCAGGGTCATGGTCTGGGTTTGGGGCTCGGTCTCCGGGTGTTGCAGGGTCAGGGTCTGTGTCTGGGGCTCGGTCTCCGGGTGTTGCAGGGTCAGGTTCTGTGTCTGGGGCTCGGTCCGTAGGGTTTACAGGCTCAGGATCTGGGTCTGGGTCTGGGGCTCGGTGTCCGGGGTTTGCAGGGTTAGGGTTTGTGTTTCGGGCCCCGGGGTTTGCAGGGTTAGAGTCTAGGTGTGGGTCTCGGTCACCGGGGTTTGAAGGTTCAGGGTCTGGATCTTGGTCTCATTCCCTGGGGTTTGAAGGGTCAGGGTCTAGGGGCTCGGTCTCGGGGGGTTTGCAGGGTCATGTTCTGTGTCTGGGGCTCGGTCCCCGGGGTTTGCAGTGTCAGGGTCTGTCTCTGGGGCTCGGTCTCCGGGTGTTGCAGAGTCAGGTTCTATGTCTGGGGCTCGGTCAGTAGGGTTTGCAGGGGCAGGTTCTGTGTCTGAGGCTCGGTCCCCGGGTTTTGCAGTGTGAGGGTCTGGGTCTGAAACTCGGTCCCCGGGGTTTGCAGGGTTAGAGTCTAGGTCAGGGGCTCGGTCCCCGGGGTTTGAAGGTTCAGGGTCTGGATCTTGGTCTCGTTCCCTGGGTTATGCAGTGTCAGGGTCTGGTGCTCGTTCCACGGGGTTTGCAGGGGCTGGGTCTGGGACTCGGTCTCCTGGTTATGCAGGGTCTGTGTCTGTGTCTGGTTCTCGGACTCAGGGGTTTGCACGGTCAGGGTCTGGATGTGGAGCTCGGTCTCCGAGGTTTGCAGGGTCATGGTCTGGGAGTGGGGCTCGGTCCCCGGGGTTTGCTGGGTCAGGGTCTCGGTCTCGGTTCGTAGGTTTTGCCTTTGCAGGGTTAGGGTTTGGGTCTCGGTCCCCGGTGTTTGGCTTTGCAGGCGTTGGGTCTGGGACTCGGTCTCCGGGTTTTGCAGGGCCTCGGTCTGTGTCTGGGGCTCGGTTCCCGGAGCTTGCAGGGTCATGATCTGGGTCTTGGGCTATATCCCCGGGTTTTGCATGGTCATGGTCTGGGTCTGGGGCTCGGTCTCCGGGATTTGCAGGGTCATGATCTGGGTCTGGGGCTCAGTCCCCGCGATTTGCAACGTCTTGTTCTGGGGCTGGTCCCCGCGGTTTGCAGGGGTAGAGTCTAGGTCAGGGCTCGGTCCCCGGGGTTTGAAGGTTCAGGGTCTGGATCTTGGTCTCGTTCCCTGGGTTATGCAGTGTCAGGGTCTGGTGCTCGTTCCACGGGGTTTGCAGGGGCTGGGTCTGGGACTCGGTCCGTAGGCTTTGGGTTTACAGGGTTAGAGTTTCTATCTTGGTCACCAAGGTTGCCGTGTTAGGGTTTGTGTTTCGGTCCCCGGGGTTTGGCTCTGTAGGGTTTGGGTCTCTGTCCCCGGGGTTTGCAGGGTGAGGGTCTGGGTCTGAGCCTCGGTCCCCGGGGTTTGCAGGGTTAGCGTCTAGGTCTGGGGCTCGGTCCCCGGGGTTTGCAGGGTCTGGGTCTGAGTCTGGGGTCGGTCTCCGGGGTTTACTGGGTGTGGGTCTGGGGCTCGGTCCCCGGGGTTTGCAGGGTCAGGGTCTGTTTCTGGAGCTCGGTCTCAGGGTGTCGCAAGGGCAGGTTCTGTCTCCGGGGCTCGGTGTCCGGTGTTCGCAGTGTTAGGGTTTGTGTTTCGGTCCCCGGGGTTTGGCTCTGTAGGGTTTGGGTCTCGGTCCCCAGGGTTTGAAGATTCAGGGTCTGGATATTGGTCTCGTTCCCTGGGGTATGCAGTGTCGGGGTCTGGGCTCGGTCCGTAGGTTTTTCCTTTGCAGGGTTAGGGTGTGGGTCTCGGTCCCCGGTGTTTGGCTTTGCAGGGTTTGGGTCTGGGACTTGGTCTCCGGGTTTTGCAGCGTCTCGGTCTGAGTCTGGGGCTCGGTCTCCGGGGTTTACTGGGTGTGGGTCTGGGGCTCGGTCTTCAGGGTTTGCAGGGTCATGATCTGGGTCTGGGGCTCAGTCCCCGCGGTTTGCAATGTCTTGTTCTGGGGCTCGGTCCCCGTGGTTTGCAGGGTTAGAGTCTAGGTCAGGGGCTCGGTCCCCGGGGTTTGAAGGATCAGGGTCTTGTACTTGGTCTCGTTCCCTGGGTTATGCAGTGTCAGGGTCTGGTGCTCGTTCCACGGGGTTTGCAGGGGCTGGGTCTGGGACTCGGTCTCCTGGTTATGCAGGGTCTGGGTCTGTGTCTGGTTCTCGGACTCAGGGGTTTGCACGGTCAGGGTCTGGATGTGGAGCTCGGTCTCCGAGGTTTGCAGGGTCATGGTCTGTGAGTGGGGCTCGGTCCCCGGGGTTTGCTGGGTCAGGGTCTCGGTCTCGGTTCGTAGGTTTTGCCTTTGCAGGGTTAGGGTTTGGGTCTCGGTCCCCGGTGTTTGGCTTTGCAGGCGTTGGGTCTGGGACTCGGTCTCCGGGTTTTGCAGGGCCTCGGTCTGTGTCTGGGGCTCGGTTCCCGGAGCTTGCAGGGTCAAGGTCTGGGTCTTGGGCTATATCCCCGGGTTTTGCATGGTCATGGTCTGGGTCTGGGGCTCGGTCTCCGGGATTTGCAGGGTCATGATCTGGGTCTGGGGCTCAGTCCCCGCGATTTGCAACGTCTTGTTCTGGGGCTCGGTCCCCGCGGTTTGCAGGGGTAGAGTCTAGGTCAGGGGCTCGGTCCCCGGGGTTTGAAGGTTCAGGGTCTGGATCTTGGTCTCGTTCCCTGGGTTATGCAGTGTCAGGGTCTGGTGCTCGTTCCACGGGGTTTGCAGGGGCTGGGTCTGGGACTCGGTCTCCTGGTTATTCAGGGCCTGGGTCTGTGTCTGGTTCTCGGACCCAGGGGTTTGCACGGTCAGGGTCTGGATGTGGAGCTCGGTCTCCGGGGCTTGCAGGGTCATGGTCTGGGTGTGGGGCTCGGTCCCCGGGGTTTGCTGGGTCAGGGTCTCGGTCTCGGTTCGTAGGTTTTGCCTTTGCAGGGTTAGGGTTTGGGTCTCGGTCCCCGGTGTTTGGCTTTGCAGGGTTTGGGTCTGGGACTCGGTCTCCGGGTTTTGCATGGTCTGGGTCCGAGTCTGGGGCTCAGACTCTGGGGTTTACAGAGTCTGGGTGTGGGTGAGAGGCTCGGTCTCCGGGGATTGCAGGGTCATGGTCTGGGTCTGGGGCTCGGTCCCCGGGGTTTGCAGTGTCAGGGTTTGGGTCTTGTTCCACGGAGTTTGGAGCGCTATGGTTTGGGGCTCGGTCCCTGGGATTTGCAGGGTCAGAGTCTGTGTCTGGGGCTCGGTCTCCGGGTGTTGCAGGGGCAGGTTCTGTGTCTGGGGCTCGGTCCGTAGGCTTTGGGTTTACAGGGTTAGAGTTTCTATCTTGGTCACCAAGGTTGCCGTGTTAGGGTTTGTGTTTCGGTCCCCGGGGTTTGGCTCTGTAGGGTTTGGGTCTCTGTCCCCGGGGTTTGCAGGGTGAGGGTCTGGGTCTGAGCCTCGGTCCCCGGGGTTTGCAGGGTTAGCGTCTAGGTCTGGGGCTCGGTCCCCGGGGTTTGCAGGGTCTGGGTCTGAGTCTGGGGTCGGTCTCCGGGGTTTACTGGGTGTGGGTCTGGGGCTCGGTCCCCGGGGTTTGCAGGGTCAGGGTCTGTTTCTGGAGCTCGGTCTCAGGGTGTCGCAAGGGCAGGTTCTGTCTCCGGGGCTCGGTGTCCGGTGTTCGCAGTGTTAGGGTTTGTGTTTCGGTCCCCGGGGTTTGGCTCTGTAGGGTTTGGGTCTCGGTCCCCAGGGTTTGAAGATTCAGGGTCTGGATATTGGTCTCGTTCCCTGGGGTATGCAGTGTCGGGGTCTGGGCTCGGTCCGTAGGTTTTTCCTTTGCAGGGTTAGGGTGTGGGTCTCGGTCCCCGGTGTTTGGCTTTGCAGGGTTTGGGTCTGGGACTTGGTCTCCGGGTTTTGCAGCGTCTCGGTCTGAGTCTGGGGCTCGGTCTCCGGGGTTTACTGGGTGTGGGTCTGGGGCTCGGTCTTCAGGGTTTGCAGGGTCATGATCTGGGTCTGGGGCTCAGTCCCCGCGGTTTGCAATGTCTTGTTCTGGGGCTCGGTCCCCGTGGTTTGCAGGGTTAGAGTCTAGGTCAGGGGCTCGGTCCCCGGGGTTTGAAGGATCAGGGTCTTGTACTTGGTCTCGTTTCCTGGGTTATGCAGTGTCAGGGTCTGGTGCTCGTTCCACGGGGTTTGCAGGGGCTGGGTCTGGGACTCGTTCTCCTGGTTATGCAGGGTCTGGGTCTGGGTCTGGTTCTCGGACCCAGCGGTTTGCATGGTCATGGTCTGGGTCTGGGGCTCGGTCTCAGGGTGTCGCAAGGGCAGTTTCTGTCTCTGGGGCTCGGTGTCCGGTGTTCGCAGTGTTAGGGTTTGTGTTTCGGTCCCCGGGGTTTGGCTCTGTAGGGTTTGGGTCTCGGTTCCTGGGGTTTGAAGATTCAGGGTCTGGATCTTGGTCTCATTCCCTAGGGTATGCAGTGTCACGGTCTGGTGCTCGTTCCACGGGGTTTGAAGGGTCAGGGGCTGGGGGCTCGGTCCCCGGGGTTTTCAGGGTCTGGGTCTCGGTCTCCTGGTTATGCAAGGTCTGTATCTGGGTCTGGGGCTCGGACACAGGAGTTTTCAGGGTCTGGGGGGCTCAGACCCCGGGTTTTGAAGGGTCAGATCTGGGTCTTAGGCTATATCCCCGGTTTTTGCAGGGTCATGGTCTGGGTTTGGGGCTTGGTCTCCGGGTGTTGCAGGGTCAGGGTCTGTGTCTGGGGCTCGGTCTCCGGGTGTTGCAGGGTCAGGTTCTGTGTCTGGGGCTCGGTCCGTAGGGTTTGCAGGATCAGGATCTGGGTCTGGGTCTGGGGCTCGGTGTCCGGGGTTTGCAGGGTTAGGGTTTGGGTCTTGTTCCACGGAGTTTGCAGGGCTAGGGTTTGGGGCTCGGTCTCCGGTTGTTGCAGGGTCAGGTTCTGTGTCTGGGGCTCGGTCCGTAGGTTTTGGGTTTAGAGGGTTAGAGTTCGTGTCTTGGTCACCAGGGCTGCCGGGTTAAGGTTTGGGTCTCGGTTCCCGGAGTTTGCAGGGTTAGGGTTTGGGTCTCGTTCTCCCTGGTTTGGGTTTGCAGGGGTACGGTCTGGGGCTCGTTCCCTGGGGTATGAAGTGTTAGGGTGTGGGGCTCTTTCCACTGGGTTTGCAGGGTCTGGGTCTCGGTCTGGGGATCGGACCCGTGGGTTTGTAGGTCTGAGATTGGGTCTGAGACTCGGTCCTCGGGGTTTGGAGGGTTAGGGTGTAGGCCTGAGCTCGTCCCCGTGCTTTGCATGGTCACGGTCATGGTCTGGGTTCGGTCCACGGGGTTTGCTGGGTCAGGGTCTCGGTCTCGGTCCGTAGGTTTTGCCTTTGCAGGGTTAGGGTTTGGGTCTCGGTCCCCGGTGTTTGGCTTTGCAGGGTTTGGGTCTGGGACTCGGTCTCCGGGTTTTGGAGGGTCATGGTCTGGGTCTGGGGCTCGGTCCCCGGGGTTTGCAGTGTCAGGGTTTGGGTCTTGTTCCACGGAGTTTGGAGCGCTATGGTTTGGGGCTCGGTCCCCGGGATTTGCAGGGTCAGAGTCTGTGTCTGGGGCTCGGTCTCCGGGTGTTGCAGGGGCAGGTTCTGTGTCTGGGGCTCGATCCGTTGGCTTTGGGTTTACAGGGTTAGAGTTCGTATCTTGGTCACCAAGGTTGCCGTGTTAGGGTTTGTGTTTCGGTCCCCGGGGTTTGGCTCTGTAGGGTTTGGGTCTCTGTTCCCGGGGTTTGCAGGGTAAACGTCTAGATCTGGGGCTCGGTCCCCGGGGTTTGCAGGGTGAGGGTCTGGGTCTGAGCCTCGGTCCCCGGGGTTTGCAGGGTCAGGATCTGAGTCTTAGGCTATATCCCCGGGTTTTGCATGGTCTGGGTCTGAGTCTGGGGTCGGTCTCCAGGGTTTACTGGGTGTGGGTCTGGGGCTCGGTCCCCGGGGTTTGCAGTGTCAGGGTCTGGGTCTCAGTCCGTAGGTTTTGGGTTTTCAGGGTTAGAGTTTGTTTCTCGGTCACCTGGGTTTGCATGTTTAGGGTTTGGGTCTCGTTCCACGGAGTTTGCAGGGCTAGGGTTTGGGTCTCGGTTCCCCGGAATTTGCAGGGTTAGGGTTTGTGTTTCGGTCGCCGGGGTTTGTCTCTGTAGGGTTTGTGTCTCGGTTCCCGGGGTTTGCAGGGTAAGGGTCTAGATCTGGGGCTCGGTCCCCGGGTTTTGCAGGGTGAGGGTCTGGATCTTGGTCTCGTTCCCTGGGGTATGCAGTGTCAGGGTCTGGAGGCTCGGTCCCCTGGTTTTGAAGTGTCAGGGTCTGGGTCTTGGGCTATATCCCCGGTTTTGCATGGTCTGGGTCTGGGTCTCGTGCTCGGTCTCCGGGGTTTGCAGGGTCATGGTCTGGGTCTGTGGCTCGGTCCCCGGGGTTTGCTGAGTCAGGGTCTCGGTCTCGGTCCGTAGGTTTTGCCTTTGTAGGTTTAGGGTTTGGGTGTCGGTCCCCGGTGTTTGGCTTTGCAGGGTCAAGGTCTGCGTCCTGGGCTATATCCCCGGGTTTTGCGTGGTCTGAGTCTGGGGCTCGGTCCCCGGGGTTTGCAGGGTGAGGGTCTGGATCTTGGTCTCGTTCCCTGGGGTATGCAGTGTCAGGGTCTGGTGCCCGTTCCACGGGAATTGCAGGGGCTGGGTCTCGGTCCCCTGGTTATGCAGGGTCTGGATCTGGGTCTGGGGCTCGGACCCAGGGGTTTGCACGGTCTGGGGGCTCAGTCCCCGGGTTTTGAAGCGTCAGGGTCTGGGTCTTAGGCTATATCCCCGGGTTTTGCAGTGTCAGGGTTTGGGTCTTGTTCCACGGAGTTTGCAGGGCTAGGGTTTGGGGCTCGGTCTCCGGTTGTTGCAGGGTCAGGTTCTGTGTCTGGGCCTCGGTCCGTAGGTTTTGGGGTTAGAGTTCGTGTCTTGGTCACCAGGTTTGCCGGGTTAAGTTTTGGGTCTTGGTTCCCGGAGTTTGCAGGGTTAGGGTTTGGGTCTCGTTCTCCCGGGTTTGGGTTTGCATGGGTACGGTCTGGGGCTCGGTGCCGGGGTTTGCAGGGTCTTGGGCTCGGTCACTGGGTTTTGTAGGTGAGGGTCTAGGTCTGCGGCTCGGTCCCCGTGTTTTGAAGGGTCATGGTCATGGTCTGGGTTCGGTCCAGGAGGTTTCCTGGGTCAGGGTCTGGGTCCGGGACTCAGTCTCCTGGTTATGCAGGATCTGGGTCTGGGGCTCGGTCCCCGGGGTTTGCAGGGTCAGGGTCTGTTTCTGGAGCTCGGTCTCAGGGTGTCGCAAGGCAGGTTCTGTCTCCGGGGCTCGGTGTCCGGTGTTCGCAGTGTTAGGGTTTGTGTTTCGGTCCCCGGGGTTTGGCTCTGTAGGGTTTGGGTCTCGGTCCCCGGGGTTTGAAGATTCAGGGTCTGGATCTTGGTCTCATTCCCTAGGGTATGCAGTGTCACGGTCTGGTGCTCGTTCCACGGGGTTTGAAGGGTCAGGGTCTGGGGGCTCGGTCCCCGGGGTTTTCAGGGTCTGGGTCTCGGTCTCCTGGTTATGCAGGGACTGTATCTGGGTCTGGGGCTCGGACACAGGAGTTTTCAGTGTCTGGGGGGCTCAGACCCCGGGTTTTGAAGGGTCAGATCTTGGTCTTAGGCTATATCCCCGGTTTTTGCAGGGTCATGGTCTGGGTTTGGGGCTCGGTCTCCGGGTGCTGCAGGGTCAGGGTCTGTGTCTGGGGCTCGGTCTCCGGGTGTTGCAGGGTCAGGTTCTGTGTCTGGGGCTCGGTCCGTAGGGTTTACAGGCTCAGGATCAGGATCTGGGTCTGGGGCTCGGTGTCCGGGGTTTGCAGGGTGAGGGTCTGGATCATGGTCTCGTTCCCTGGGGTATGCAGTGTCAGTGTCTGGTGCCCGTTCCACGGGAATTGCAGGGGCTGGGTCTGGGTCTCGGTCCCCTGGTTATGCAGGGTCTGGATCTGGGTCTGGGGCTCGGACCCAGGGGTTTGCACGGTCTGGGGGCTCAGTCCCCGGGTTTTGAAGCGTTAGGGTCTGGGTCTTAGGCTATATCCTCGGGTTTTGCAGTGTCAGGGTTTGGGTCTTGTTCCACGGAGTTTGCAGGGCTAGGGTTTGGGGCTCGGTCTCCGGTTGTTGCAGGGTCAGGTTCTGTGTCTGGGGCTCGGTCCGTAGGTTTTGGGTTTAGAGGTTAGAGTTCGTGTCTTGGTCACCAGGTTTGCCGGGTTAAGTTTTGGGTCTTGGTTCCCGGAGTTTGCAGGGTTAGAGTTTGGGTCTGGACTCGGGCCCCGGGGTTTGAAGGGTCAGTGTCTGGGGTCTCGGTCTCGGGGGGTTTGAATAGTCATAGTCTGGGTTTGGGGCTCGGTCCCCGGGGTTTGCAGTGTCAGGGTCTGGGTCTCGGTCCGTAGGTTTTGGGTTTGCAGGGTTAGAATTCGTGTCTTGGTCACCAGGGTTGCCGGGTTAAGGTTTGGGTCTCGTTATCCCGGGTTTGGTTTGCAGGGGTAGGCTCTGGGGCTCGGTCACTGGGGTATGCAGTGTCAGGGTCTGGGGCTCTTTCCACGGGGTTTGCAAGGTCTGGGTCTCGGTCTGGGGATAGGACCTGTGGGTTTGAAGGTCTGAAAGTGGGTCTGAGGCTCGGTCTCCGGGTGTTGCAGGGTCAGGTTCTCTGTCTGAGGCTCGGTCCCCGGGTTTTGCAGTGTGAGGGTCTGGGGCTGAAACTCGGTCCCCGGGGTTGGCAGGGTTAGAGTCTAGGTCTGGGGCTCGGTCCCCAAGGTTTTCAGGGTTAGAGTCTAGGTCAGGGGCTCGGTCCCCAGGGTTTTAAGGTTCAGGGTCTGGATCTTGGTCTCGTTCCCTGGGTTATGCAGTGTTAGGGTCTGGTGCTCCTTCCACGGGGTTTGCAGGGGCTGGGTCTGGGACTCGGTCTCCTGGTTATGCAGGGTCTGGGTCTGTGTCTGGTTCTTGGACCCAGCGGTTTGCACAGTCAGGGTCTGGATGTGGAGCTCGGTGTCCGGGGTTTGCAGGGTCATGGTCTGGGTGTGGGGCTCGGTCCCCGGGGTTTGCTGGGTCAGGGTCTCGGTCTCGGTTCGTAGATTTTGCCTTTGCAGGGTTAGGGTTTGGGTCTCGGTCCCCGGTGTTTGGCTTTGCAGGCGTTGGGTCTGGGACTCGGTCTCCGGGTTTTGCAGGGCCTCGGTCTGTGTCTGGGGCTCGGTTCCCGGAGCTTGCAGGGTCAAGGTCTGGGTCTTGGGCTATATCCCCGGGTTTTGCATGGTCATGGTCTCGGTCTGGGACTCGGTCTCCTGGGTTTACAGAGTCTGGGTCTCGGTCTCCTGGTTATGCAGGGTCTGGATCTGGGTATGGGGCTCGGACCCAGGGATTTGCAGGGCCTGGGGGATCGGTCCCCGGGTTTTGAAGGGTCAGGTCTGGGTCTTAGGCTATATTCCCGGGTTTTGCAGGGGTACGGTCTGGGGCTCGGTCACTGGGGTATGCAGTGTCAGGGTCTGGGGCTCGTTCCACGGGATTTGCAGGGGCTGGGTCTGGGGCTCGTTCCCTGTGGTCTGCAGGGTTAGGGTGTGGGGCTCTTTCCACTGGGTTTGCAGGGTCTGGGTGTCGGTCTGCGGATCGGACCCGTGGGCTTGTAGGTCTGAGAGTGGGTCTGAGGCTCGGTCCTCGGGGTTGGGAGGGTTAGGGTGTAGGCCTGCGGCTCGGTCCCCGTGGTTTGCAGGGTCACGGTCATGGTCTGGGTTCGGTCCACGGGGTTTGCTGGGTCAGGGTCTCGGTCTCGGTCCGTAGGTTTTGCCTTTGCGGGGTTAGGGTTTGGGTCTCGGTCCGGTGTTTGGCTTTGCAGGGTTCGGGTCTGGGGCTCGGTCTCCTGGGTTTACAGAGTCTGGGTCTCGGTCTCATGTTTATGAGGTTCTGGATCTTGGTATGGGGCTCGGACCCAGGGGTTTGCAGGGTCTGGGGGCTCGGTCCCCGGGTTTTGAAGGATCAGGTCTGGGTCTTAGGCTATATCCCCGAGTTTTGCAGGGTCATGGTCTGGGGCTCGGTCCCCGGGGTTTGCATTGTCAGGATTTGGGTCTCGTTCTCCCGGGTTTGGGTTTGCAGGGGTACGGTCTGGGGCTCGGTGCCGGGGTTTGCAGGATCTGGATCTGGGTCTAGGGCTCGGTATCCGGGGTTTGCAGGGTTAGGGTTTGCGTTTCGGTCCCCGGGGTTTGCAGGGTAAGGGTCTAGATCTTGGGGCTCGGTGTCCGGGTTTTGCAGGGTGAGGGTCTGGGTCTGAGGCTCGGTCCCCGGGTTTTGCATGGTTAGAGTCTAGGTCTGGGGCTCGGTCCCCGGGGTTTGAAGGTTCAGGGTCTGGATCTTGGTCTCGTTCCCTGAGGTATGCAGTGTCAGGGTCTGGTGCTCGTTCCACGGGGTTTGCAGGGGCTGGGTCTGGGACTCGGTCTCCTGGTTATGCATGGCCTGGCACTGTGTCTCGGGCTCATTCTCCGGGGTTGCAGGGTCATGGTCTGGGTCTGGGGCTCGGTCCCTGGGGTTTGCAGTGTCAGGGTCTGGGGCTCTTTCCACGGGGATTGCAGGGGCTGGGTCTGGGACTCGGTCTCCTTGTTATGCAGGGTCTGGATCTGTGTCTGGTTCTCGGACCCAGGGATTTGCACGATTAGGTTCTGGATGTGGAGCTCGGTCCCCGGCGTTTGAAGGGTCAAGGTCCGGGGGCTCGGTCCCCGGGGTTTAGAGGGTCAGGGTCTGGGTCATGGGCTCGGTCTCTGGGGTTTGCAGGTCATGGTCTGGGTCTGGGGCTCGGTCCCCGGGGTTCGCAGTGTCAGGGTCTGTGTCTCGGTCCGTAGGTTTTGGGTTTGCATGTTTAGGGTTTGGGTCTCGGTCTCCCAGGTTTGTGTTTGCAGGGGTACGGTCTGGCGCACGGTGCCGGGGATTGCAGGATCTGGATCTGGGTCTAGGGCTCCGTGTCCGGGGTTTGCAGGGTTAGGGTTTGCTTTTCGTTCCCCGGGGTTTGGCTCTGTGGGGTTTGGGTCTCGGTTCCCGGGGTATGCAGGGTAAGGGTCTGGGTCTGAGGCTCGGTCCCCGGGGTTTGCAGGGTTAGAATCTAGGTCTGGGGCTCGGTCCCCGGGGTTTGAAGGTTCATGGTCTGGATCTTGGTCTCGTTCCCTGGTGTAGGCAGTGTCAGTGTCTGGTGCTCGTACCACGGGTTTCCAGGGGCTCGGTCTGGGGCTCGGTCTCCTGGTTATGCATGGTCTGGGTCTGGGGCTCGGTCCCCGGGGTTTGCAGTGTCAGGGTCTGGGGCTCGGTCCGTAGGTTTTGGGTTTACAGGGTTAGAGTTCGTGTCTTGGTCACCAGGGCTGCCGGGTTAGGGTTTGGGTCTCGTTCTCCCGGGTTTGGGTTTGCAGGGGTACGGTCTGGGGCTCGTTCCCTGGGGTTTGCAGGGTTAGGGTGTGGGGCTCTTTCCACTTGCTTTGCAGGGTCTGGGTCTGGGTCTGGGGATCGGACCCGTGGGTTTTTAGGTCTGAGAGTGGGTCTGAGACTCGGTCCTCGGGGTTTGGGAGGGTTAGGGTGTAGGCCTGCGGCTCGGTCCCCGTGGTTTGCAGGGTCACGGTCATGGTCTGGGTTCGGTCTACGGGGTTTGCTGGGTCAGGGTCTCGGTCTCGGTCTGTAGGTTTTGCCTTTGCAGGGTTAGGGTTTAGTTCTCGGTCCCCGGGGTTTGCAGGGTCACGGTCATGGTCTGGGACTCGGTCTACGGGTTTTGCAGAGTCAGGTTCTGTGTCTGGGGCTCGGTCCGTAGTGTTTGCAGGGTTAGAGTCTAGGTCTGGGGCACGGTCCCCGGGGTTTCAAGGTTCATGTTCTGTATCTTGGTTTCGTTCCCTGGGTTATGCAGTATCAGGGTCTGCTGCTCGTTCAACGGGGTTTGCAGTGGCAGTGTCTGCGACTCGGTCTCCTGGTTATGCAGAGTTTGGATCTGGGGCTGGGGCTGGGACCCAGGGGTTTGCAGGGTCTGGGGGGGGTCAGTTCCCGGGTTTTGAAGGGTTAGGGTCTGGGTCTTAAGCTATATCCCCGGGGTTTGCAGTGTCAGGTTTTTGGTCTCGTTCCACGGAGTTTGCAGGGCTAGGGTTTGGGGCTCGGTCCCCGGGGTTTGTAGGATCTGGATCTGGGTCTGGGTCTGGGGCTCGGTGTCCGGGGTTTCCAGGGTTAGGGTCTGTGACTCAGGCTAGAAGCTTCTGTGGAGGGTAAAGTGTGTTCGATGGAGAGAGGACACAGAACGAGTTCATAGAGGGGTGACTCAACCCACTTCTGGATGTGTCCTTTTTCTGACCCCTACCAGAGTGCTGAGAGTTAATACCACCAGAGATTCCCATGATGTGTCACTCAGCACTCTCTATGCTTCTGTGGAGGGTGAAATTGTGTTCAATTGAGAGAGGGCACAGAGACAAGTTCACAGAAGGGGTTTCTTGAGCCAAATCTGGATATGTCATTTTCTGACCACGAACAGCTCTGCCATTTAGAACCCCTATAGACTCCCATGATGTGTCAGTCGGTACTCTGGAAGCTTCGCTGGAGGTTGAAAGTGTGTTCATTGAAGAGAGGGCACAAGGAAGAGTTCATAGAGGCATTTCTCGACCCACTTCTCGGTCGGTCATTTTCTGACCCCCACACGGCTGACAGTTAGAACCCCTATAGAATCCCATGATGTGTCAGTCGGCACTCTGGAAGCTTCCCTGGAGGGTGAATGTGTGTTCAAAGGAGAGAGGGTACAGAGACGAGTTTATGGAGGGGTTTCTCGACCCACTTCTGGATAGGTCATTTTCTGACATCCCAGAGGGCTAAGAGTTAGAAAACCCATAAGCTCCCATGATGTGTCAGTCGGCACTCTGGAAGTTTCTCTGGTGGGTGAAAGTGTGTTCAATGGAGAGAGGGCACAGAGACGATTGTATAGAGGGGTTACTCGACGCATTTCTGGATGGGTCATTTTGTGACACCCCCCCCAGAGGGCTGACTGTTAGAACCACCATAGGCTCCCATGATGTGTCAGTCGGCATTCTGGAAGCTTCCCTGGTGGGTGAAAGTGTGGTCAAAGGAGAGAGGGCACAGAGACGAGTTCATAGAGAGGTTTCTCGACCCAGTTCTACATGGGTCCTTTCTCTGTCCATCTACAGGGCTGACAGTTAGAACCCCATTAGACTCCCATGATGTGTCAGTCGGCACTCTGGAAGTTTCTCTGGAGGGTGAAAGTGTATTCAATTGAGAGAGGGCAGAGAGTCGAGTTCATAGGGGGGTTACTCGACCCTGTTCTCGTTGGGTCATTTTCTGACCTCCCACAGATCTGAATGTAAGAACCCCCACAGTTTCGCATGATGTGTCAGTAGGCACTCTGGAAGCTTCGCTGGAGTGTGAAAGTGTGGTCAATGGAGAGAGGTTACAGAGACGAGTTTATAGAGGGATACTCGACGCATTTCTGGATGGGTCATTTTCTGACCCCCCAGAGGGCTGACAGTTAGAACCCCGTAGACTCCCATGATGTGTCAATCGGCACTCTGGAAGCTTCTCTGGAGGGTGAATGTGTGTATAAAGGAGAGAAGGTACAGAGACGCGTTTATGAAGGGGTTCCTCGACCCACTTCTGGATGGGTCATTTTATGACTTCCCAGAGGGCTTATAGTTAGAACCCCCCATAGTTTCCCATGATGTGTCAGTCGGCACTCTGGAAGGTTCTGTGGAGGATGAACGTGTTTTCAAAGGAGAGAGGCCACAGAGACGAGTTCATAGAGGGTTACTCGACGCATTTCTGGATGGGTCATTTTCTGACCCCCCCCAAAGGGCTGACTGTTAGAACCAAGGTAGGCTCCCATGATGTGTCAGTCGGCACTCTGGAAGCGTCGCTGGAGGGTGAAAGTGTGCTCAATGAAGAGAGGGCACAGAGACGATTTCATAGAGGGCTTACTCGACCCACTTCTGCATGGCTCATTTTCTGACCTCCCAGAGGGCTGAGAGTTAGAAAACCCATAAGCTCCCATGATGTATCAGTCGGTACTTTGGAAGCTTCTCTGGAGGGTGAAAGTGTGTTCAATGGTGAGAGGGCACAGAGACGAGTTCATAGAGGGGTTTCTTGACCCACTTCTGGATCGGTCATTTTCTCACCCTGCTCAGGGCTTATAGTTAGAACCCTCATACACTGCCATGATGTGTCAGTCGGCACTCTGGAATCTTCGCTGGAGGGTGAAAGTGTGGTCAATGGAGAGAGGTTACAGAGACGAGTTCATAGAGGGGTTACTCGACCCAGTTCTGCATGGGTCCTTTTTCTGACCATCCACAGGGCTCACAGTTAGAACCCCTATAGACTCCCATGATGTGTCAGTCGGCACTTTGGAAGCCTCTCTGGAGGTTGACAGTGTGGTCAATGGAGGGAGGTTAGAGAGACGAGTTCAAAGAGGGGTTAGCCGACCTACTTCGGGATGGGTCATTTTCTGACCCGCCGCAGGGATGCCCGTTAGAACCCCTGTAGATTCCCATGATGTGTCATTCGGCAATGTGGAAGCTTCTCTGGAGGGTGAAAGAGTGTTCAATGGAGAGAGGGCACAGAGACAATTTCACCGAGGCGGTTCTCGACCCACTTCTGGATGGGTCATTTTCAGTTAGAACCCCCATAGGCTACCATGATGTGTCAGTCGGCACTCTGGAAACTTCTGTGCAGGGTGAAATTGTGTTCAATGGAGAGAGGGCCCAGAGACGAGTTTATAGAGGGGTTACTCGACCCCCTTCTGGAAGTGTCATTTTCTGAGCCCCAGAGGGCTGACAGTTAGACCCCCTATAGACTCCCATGATGTGTCAGTCGGCACTCTGGAAGCTTCGCTGGAGGGTGAAAGTGTGTTCAACGGAGAGAGGGCACAGAGACGAGTTCAAAGAGGGGTTAGCCGACCTACTTCGGGATGGGTCATTTTCTGACCCGCCGCAGGGATGCCCGTTAGAACCCCTGTAGATTCCCATGATGTGTCATTCGGCAATGTGGAAGCTTCTCTGGAGGGTGAAAGAGTGTTCAATGGAGAGAGGGCACAGTGACGATTTCACCGAGGCGGTTCTCGACCCACTTCTGGATGGGTCATTTTCTGACCTCAAAAAAAGGATGGCAGTTAGAACCCCCATAGGCTACCATAATGTGTCAGTCGGCACTCTGGAAACTTCTGTGCAGGGTGAAATTGTGTTCAATGGAGAGAGGGTACAGAGACGAGTTTATGGAAGGGTTTCTCGACCCACTTCTGGATGGGTCATTTACTGACCCCCCGCAGGGATGCCCGTTAGAACCCCTGTAGATTCCCATGATGTGTCAGTCGGCACTTTGGAAGCTTCTCTGGACAGTGAATGTGTGTATAAAGGAGAGAGGGCACAGAGACGAGTTTATGGAGAGGTTTCTCGACCCACTTCTGGATGCGTCATTTTCTGACCACGAAGAGGGCTGAGAGTTAGAACCCCCATACACTGCCATGATGTGTCAGTCGGCACTCTGGAAGCTTCGCTGGAGGGTGAAAGTGTGTTCAAAGGAGAGAGGGCACAGAGACGAGTTCAAAGAGGGGTTAGCCGACCAACTTCGGAATGGGTCATTTTCTGACCCCCCGCAGGGATGCCCAGTTCTTAAAATGACTTTGCATTGCGTGACAGTGCTAAACCAAGTTTAAAGTGCATCCAAGAACACCGAGGGACTTTGTATAAATTATGGGGACGTTGATCAACATTTCGGCAGCTAGCGGAGTGTTGTTGGGAAAAGTGCCCTTTGAGCAAGCACAGCTGCGAAGTTGGCCAAGGGACACACTGCCAGGGGCCCGTGGAAAGCGACTTGCAGAGCAAATGCAACCGGTGTGCAAGGTGTGTCCCAAGTTGCGCGAGAAGTTGTGACCTAGCAGTTGTGACCAACAGTTGTGACCTAACTTGGCTTACGTAAGCTGGCGTGACCAGATGCATTGCGCAAAGAGCTGGGAAACGCCAGCTCCCGTGGCAAGAATTCCGAAGCGGATGTCCCGTTCCCTGATTGGACGGGGAAAGAGTACGACTCTCATGTTGGATGGACATTTCGCATCTTCGGAAGACGTGTGGGTCAACATCTGATTGGTCCATGACAGCACCTTGTAGAAAAGGAACCAAGTTGCGCCATTCAATACATAACACCCTATCTCTTTCAGCACACTGCTTCCCGAAAGCTAAATTCACCTGGAAGGATGTAGACTGAGGTCTTGGGTCACCTCACGCCCTAGTGATGACTCAAACTATCTCTCTCAGATAGGCACTTTTATCTCTGTCTATTTTCCAGCTATTCGGGCTGCCCGCTAGCGCTCCAGGAAAGGACGTTGGTCGTTCTGTCCTTCAATCAGTTGACTACTTCCCCAAACAGGCACCCAGATGCTGCTTCTGTGTGCACTTTAAAGAACATCGCAGATTTACGGCGTGTCTGTGTTCTGTCACAGGTTCCAATCAAGATTGCCATCAGGTAGCTTCAAAACTGAACCAGGTACTGTTGCTGATGAAGATTGCTGGACACTGTATGTGTGTCTATCATAGTGAATGGTTTCACGCTGCCATTCACGTTCTAGGTGTGTGTAGACATAAAATGAGATCAAGTCTGTGAGTTTCTTCAACTACACTCCATCTGTCACAAATGTAGGCATTTCTGTTAGATAGTTAGTTGTGTTAGAGCCGGGGGTTAAGATAATTCATTTGGATATCGGTGGCACGGGTTGGCTACAACAGATCCCTTGGGAAGGAGACCGTGGTGAACTGGCCTGTAAGTAATTGACCAAATTGTCTCGTGATCTTGCTTTGGATTGTTTTCCCTGTGTTGCATTAGCAGCATCAGCACTGATAACCAATTGGCACAAGGGACTCGTAGTCAAAAATCTAAAAGTCACCTTCCTGAGATAGCACTTGAGTATAAATGTTCTTTGCTGTTCTGTTTGGGTCATTTGATTCTGAAAACCTGAATGTTCACATCGACCGATTTTCTAGTTGATCTTGGCCAGATCATATTATTTTTTGTCTTCTATAGGGACACTATTAATTGCTGTTAAGAACTTTTAAGAAAACTCTGTAAAACTAAATTCAACTCTCTCGAGTCCTTTTCTTTAGTCAAGCAAAGGAAATTAACAGTACCCAAAGAAATGTGATATGGGTAATCAGTGAACTACAATAAAACTTCAGAGGTATGAACTGACTAGTCACCCACACACCTCATCTGGAAACGAAAGTATGCAATCATGCAGTGGCAGAGACCAAGAAAGAAAGAAAGACGCAAATATGGTAGAGTCCTGTGTTAAACGTAATTTACTACTAAAACATAAAGGGAAAGTTTAAAAAGAAAGATTTGACAAGGTAAGGAAACTCTGCGTAGCTTGCGTAACTCCCGTCGACTGTTGCCAAATCTCCAGATAAGTGTAGACCAGGGCTACCATGGTTAAAAGCAGCATTTTTCTTCTGCATAGTAAAGTTTCAATGCTGCATTAAGTCAATGTTCAGTTGTAAACGTTTGAAAGAACAACCATAATATTTTGTTCAGAGTTATGAACATTTCTTCCTCCTCTTCCTTCTCCTTTTTCTCTTCCTGCTTCTCCTTCTTCCTCTTCATCACAGAATCCCATTGGTATGCTCCTTTTTCTGCATGTTTCACTGAGAAACAAAGTATTTCAGCACACCTAACCTGGCGTGGGCGATTAATCCATTTCTCAAGCATAATCCTACCTATGTTAATGTTTTCCAATGGTAATTAAGGCCACGGCCTAGTTAATTTACAGAGCGGCTTGCTGGGATATGAATCTCACAACGCCGATAGCCTAATGTTAACTAGCAACGGGGGTTGTAGCAGTAGGACAGGCGGTGCCATGGAGAGGAAAGAGTGACACTTAGAGATGTAACCGGAATACTGCACCTTGTTAAGAGTAGTAGTATAGTTTCATCGTATTTGATAGGCCCCATCAGAGCATCTACTCTGCCCTCCTGCCCGTGAGCCCAAAGACTTTAGTTACACCAAAGTGTCTTAGCCCTCAGGAGCCTAAACTGGAGGGACCAAGACATGTGGCCAATTGTGCATGGAGCGGGAAGGCCATCCTTCCAGACCCCTGCAGGCGACCAGCTGCAGCCCTGAAGCATAAGACTGGATTAGAGTCATGGTCTGAATGCCGCATGGCAAGTGTGGCAGTCACATCAAGGGTAATGCAGATAATGCTATTCACCCCACATGAAGGGGACTCAGAGTGGTTATCTACTGCCATTGCTGGACTTTTGGCATAGGTCTGGGGGTTCCCCAGCAAGTCAGGTCATGTGGCTAACGAGGGGCTTCTGCTGCAAGCCAACTGCAGAACTGCAGACTAAAGTCTTTAGAGTGCCGCGGAACAATCGTTGTTTTTGCCATATTGTCTTTGATAACAAAAGCTCAAAGTGTAGAAGCATCTACATTGTTTTCGGCAACGAGTGTTCCGCGGCACTCTAAAGACTAAGTGCCGCGGAACCCTCGTTGTTTTTGCCATAGTGGCTTTGATAACAAAAGCTCAAAGTGTAGAAGCATCTACATTGCTTTCGGCAAACGAGGGTTCCGTGGCTCTCTAAAGACTACAGTCTTTAGAGTGCCGCAGAACCCTCGTTGTTTTTGCCATATTGGCTTTGATAACAAAAGCTCAAAGTGTAGAAGCATCTACATTGCTTTCGGCAAACGAGGGTTCCGTGGCTCTCTAAAGACTACAGTCTTTAGAGTGCCGCAGAACCCTCGTTGTTTTTGCCATATTGGCTTTGATAACAAAAGCTCAAAAAGTAGAAGCATCTACATTGTTCTTGGCAAGGAGGGTTCTAAAGTCTTTAGAGTGCCGCGGAACCCTCGTTGTTTTTGCCATATTGGCTTTGATAACAAAAACTCAAAGTGTAGAAGCATTTACATTGCTTTCGGCAAACGAGGGTTCCGCGACTACAGTCTTTAGAGTGCCGCAGAACCCTCTTTGTTTTTGCCATATTGGCTTTGATAACAAAAGCTCAAAGTGTAGAAGCATCTACATTGTTTTGGGCAACGAGGGTTCCGCGGCACTCTAAAGGCTAAAGTGCCGTGGAACCCTCGTTGTTTTTGCGATATTGGCTTAGATAACAAAAGCTCAAAGTGTAGAAGCATCTACATTGTTTTCGGCAACGAGGGTTCCGCGGCACTCTAAAGACTAAAGTGACGCGGAACCCTCGTTGTTTTTGCCATATTGGCTTTGATAACAAAAGCTCAACGTTTAGAAGCATCTACATTGTTTTCGGCAACGAGGGTTCCGCGGCACTCTAAAGACTAAAGTGCCGCAGAATCCTCATTGTATTTGCCATATTGGCTTTGAAAACAAAAGCTCAAAGTGTAAAAGCATCTACATTGTTTTCGGCAACGAGGGTTCCGCGGCACTCTAAAGACAAAAGTGCCACAGAACCCTCCTTGTTTTTGCCATATTGGCTTTGATAAAAAATCTCAATGTGTAGAAGCATCTACATTGTTTTCGGCAACGAGGGTTCCGCGGCACTCTAAAGACTAAAGTGCCGCAGAATCCTCATTGTATTTGCCATATTGGCTTTGAAAACAAAAGCTCAAAGTGTAAAAGCATCTACATTGTTTTCGGCAACGAGGGTTCCGCGGCACTCTAAAGACTAAAGTGCCACAGAACCCTCCTTGTTTTTGCCATATTGGCTTTGATAAAAAATCTCAATGTGTAGAAGCATCTACATTGTTTTCCGCAACGAGGGTTCCGCGGCACTCTAAAGACAAAAGTGCAGCGGAACCCTCGTTATTTTTGCCATATTGGCTTTGACAACAAAAGCTCAAAGTGTAGAAGCATCTACATTGTTTTCGGCAACGAGGGTTCCGCGGCACTCTAAAGACAAAAGTGCAGCGGAACCCTCGTTGTTTTTGCCATATTGGCTTTGATAACAAAAGCTCAAAGTGTAGAAGCATCTACATTGTTTTCGGCAACGAGGGTTCCGAGCCACTCTAAAGACTAAAGTGCCGCGGAACCCTCGTTGTTTTTGCCATATTGGCTTTGATAACAAAAGCTCAAAGTGTAAAAGCATCTACATTGTTTTTGGCAACGAGGGTTCCGCGGCGCTCTAAAGACTAAAGTCTTTAGAGTGCCGAGGAGCCCTCGTTGTATTTGCCATATTGTCTTTGATAACAAAAGCTCAAAGTGTAGAAGCATCTACATTGTTTTCGGCAACGAGTGTTCCGCGGCATTCTAAAGACTAAAGTGCCGCGGAACCCTCATTCTTATTGCCATATTGGCTTTGATCACAAAAACTGAAAGTGTAGAAGAATCTACATTGTTTTCGGCAACGAGGGTTCCGCGGCACTCCAAAGACTAAGTCTTTAGAGTGCCGCGGAACAATCGTTATTTTTGCCATATTGGCTTTGATGACAAAAGCTCAAAGTGTAGAAGCATCTACATTGTTTTCGGCAACGAGGGTTCCGCGGCACTCTAAAGACTAAAGTGACGCGGAACCCTCGTTGTTTTTGCCATATTGGCTTTGATAACAAAAGCTCAATGTGTAGAAGCCTCTAGAGTGGGTTCGGCAACGAGGGTTCTGCGGCACTTTAGAGTCTTTAGAGTGCCGCGGAACCCTCGTTCTTTTTGCCATATTGTCTTGGATAACAAAAGCTCAAAGTGTAGAAGCATCTACATTGTTTTCGGCAACGAGGTTCCGCGGCACTCTAAAGACTAAAGTCTTTAGAGTGCCACGGAACCCTCGTTGTTTTTACATATTGGCTTTGATAACAAAAGCTCAAAGTGTAGAAGCATCTACATTGTTTTCGGCAACGAGGGTTCCGCGGCGCTCTAAAGACTAAAGTGCCGCGGAACCCTCGTTGTTTTTGCCATATTGGCTTTGATAACAAAAGCTCAAAGTGTAGAAGCATCTACATTGCTTTCGGCAAACGAGGGTTCCGCGGCTCTCTAAAGACTACAGTCTTTAGAATGCCGCAGAACCCTCGTTGTTTTTGCCATATTGGCTTTGATAACAAAAGCTCAAAATGTAGAAGCAGCTACATTGTTCTTGGCAACGAGGGTTCTAAAGTCTTTAGAGTGCCGCGAAACCCTGTTGTTTTTGCCATATTGGCTTTGATAACAAAAGCTGAAAGTGTAGAAGCATCTACATTGTTTTCGGCAACGAGGGTTCCGCGGCACTCTAAAGACTAAAGTGCCGCGGAACCCTCGTTGTTTTTGCCATATTGACTTTGATAACAAAAGCTCAAAGTGTAGAAGCATCTACATTGCTTTCGGTAAACGAGGGTTCCGCGGCTCTCTAAAGACTACAGTCTTTAGAGGGCCGCGGAACCCTCGTTTTTTTTGCCGTATTGGCTTTGATAACAAAAGCTCAAAATGTAGAAGCATCTACATTGTTTTCGGCAACGAGGGTTCCGCGGCTCTCTTAAGACTAAAGTGCCGCGGAACCCTCGTTGTTTTTGCCATATTGGCTTTGATAACAAAAGCTCAAAGTTTAGAAGAATCTACATTGTTTTCGACAACGAGGGTTCCGCGGCTCTCTAAAGACTAATGTCCGTAGAGTGCCGCGGAACCCTCGTTGTTTTTGCCATATTGGCTTTGATAACAAAAGCTGAAATTGTAGAAGCATCTACATTGTTTTCGGCAATGAGAGTTCCGCGGCACTCTGAAGACTAAAGTCTTTACATTGCCGCGGAACCCTCGTTGTTTTTGCCATATTGGCTTTGATAACAAAAGCTCAAAGTGTAGAAGCATCTACATTGTTTTCGGCAACGAGGGTTCCGCGAGCACTCTAAAGACTAAAGTGCCGCGGAACCCTCGTTGTTTTTGCCATATTGGCTTTGATAACAAAAGCTCAAAGTGTAGAAGCATCTACATTGTTTTCGGCAACGAGGGTTCCGAGCCACTCTAAAGACTAAAGTGCCGCGGAACCCTCGTTGTTTTTGCCATATTGGCTTTGATAACAAAAGCTCAAAGTGTAAAAGCATCTACATTGTTTTTGGCAACGAGGGTTCCGCGGCGCTCTAAAGACTAAAGTCTTTAGAGTGCCGAGGAGCCCTCGTTGTATTTGCCATATTGTCTTTGATAACAAAAGCTCAAAGTGTAGAAGCATCTACATTGTTTTCGGCAACGAGTGTTCCGCGGCATTCTAAAGACTAAAGTGCCGCGGAACCCTCATTCTTATTGCCATATTGGCTTTGATCACAAAAACTGAAAGTGTAGAAGAATCTACATTGTTTTCGGCAACGAGGTTCCGCGGCACTCCAAAGACTAAGTCTTTAGAGTGCCGCGGAACAATCGTTATTTTTGCCATATTGGCTTTGATGACAAAAGCTCAAAGTGTAGAAGCATCTACATTGTTTTCGGCAACGAGGGTTCCGCGGCACTCTAAAGACTAAAGTGACGCGGAACCCTCGTTGTTTTTGCCATATTGGCTTTGATAACAAAAGCTCAATGTGTAGAAGCCTCTACATTGTTTTCGGCAACGAGGGTTCCGCGGCACTTTAGAGTCTTTAGAGTGCCGCGGCACCCACGTTCTTTTTGACATATTGTCTTTGATAACAAAAGCGCAAAGTGTAGAAGCATCTACATTGTTTTCGGCAACGAGGGTTCCGCGGCACTCTAAAGACTAAAGTCTTTAGAGTGCCACGGAACCCTCGTTGTTTTTACCACATTGGCTTTGATAACAAAAGCTCAAAGTGTAGAAGCATCTACATTGTTTTCGGCAACGAGGGTTCCGCGGCGCTCTAAAGACTAAAGTGCCGCGGAACCCTCGTTGTTTTTGCCATATTGGCTTTGATAACAAAAGCTCAAAGTGTAGAAGCATCTACATTGCTTTCGGCAAACGAGGGTTCCGCGGCTCTCTAAAGACTACAGTCTTTAGAATGCCGCAGAACCCTCGTTGTTTTTGCCATATTGGCTTTGATAACAAAAGCTCAAAATGTAGAAGCAGCTACATTGTTCTTGGCAACGAGGGTTCTAAAGTGTTTAGAGTGCCGCGAAACCCTGTTGTTTTTGCCATATTGGCTTTGATAACAAAAGCTGAAAGTGTAGAAGCATCTACATTGTTTTCGGCAACGAGGGTTCCGCGGCACTCTAAAGACTAAAGTGCCGCGGAACCCTCGTTGTTTTTGCCATATTGACTTTGATAACAAAAGCTAAAAGTGTAGAAGCATCTACATTGCTTTCGGTAAACGAGGGTTCCGCGGAACTCTAAAGACTCTTTAGAGTGCCGCGGAACCCTCGTTGTTTTTGCAATATTGGCTTGGATAACAAAAGCTCAAAATGTAGAAGCATCTACATTGTTCTTGGCAACGAGGGTTCTAAAGACTCTTTAGAGTGCCGCGGAACCCTCGTTGTTTTTGCCATATTGGCTTTGATAACAAAAGCTCAAAGTGTAGAAGCATCTACATTGTTTTCGGCAACGAGGGTTCCGCGGCTCTCTTAAGACTAAAGTGCCGCGGAACCCTCGTTGTTTTTGCCATATTGGCTTTGATAACAAAAGCTCAAAGTGTAGAAGCATCTACATTGTTTTCGGACAACGAGGGTTCCGCGGCTCTCTAAAGACTAATGTCCTTTAGAGTGCCGCGGAACCCTCGTTGTTTTTGCCATATTGGCTTTGATAACAAAAGCTGAAATTGTAGAAGCATCTACATTGTTTTCGGCAATGAGAGTTCCGCGGCACTCTGAAGACTAAAGTCTTTACATTGCCGCGGAACCCTCGTTGTTTTTGCCATATTGGCTTTGATAACAAAAGCTCAAAGTGTAGAAGCATCTACATTGTTTTCGGCAACGAGTGTTCCGCGGCACTCTAAAGACTAAAGTGCCGCGGAAGCCTCGTTGTTTTTGCCATATTGGCTTTGATAACAAAAGCTCAAAGTGTAGAAGCATCTACATTGTTTTCGGCAACGAGTGTTCCGCGGCACTCTAAAGACTAAAGTGCCGCGGAACCCTCGTTGTTTTTGCCATATTGGCTTTGATAACAAAAGCTCAAAGTGTAGAAGCATCTACATTGTTTTTTCGGCAACGAGGGTTCCGATTGGCTTTGCCACTCTAAAGACTAAAGTCTTTAAGTGCCGCGGAACCCTCGTTGTTTTTGCCATATTGGCTTTGATAACAAAAGCTCAAAGTGTAGAAGCATCTACATTGTTTTGGCAACGAGGGTTCCGCGGCACTCTAAAGACTAAAGTCTTTAGAGTGCCGAGGAACCCTCGTTGTTTTTGCCATATTGGCTTTGATAACAAAAGCTCAAAGTGTAGAAGCATCTACATTGTTTTCGGCAACGAGGGTTCCGCGGCATTGTAAAGACTAAAGTGCCGCGGAACCCTCATTCTTATTGCCATATTGGCTTTGATCACAAAAGCTGAAAGTGTAGAAGAATCTACATTGTTTTCGGCAACGAGGGTTCCGCGGCACTCTAAAGACTAAGTCTTTAGAGTGCCGTTTAGGAACAATCGTTATTTTTGCCATATTGGCTTTGATTACAAAAGCTCAAAGTGTAGAAGCATCTACATTGTTTTCGGCAACGAGGGTTCCGCGGCACTCTAAAGACTAAAGTGACGCGGAACCCTCGTTGTTTTTGCCATATTGGCTTTGATAAGAAAAGCTAAAAGTGTAGAAGCATCTACATTGTTTTCGGCACCGAGGGTTCCGCGGCACTCTAAAGTCTTTAGAGTGCTGCGGAACCCTCGTTGTTTTTGCCATATTGGCAGTGATAACAAAAGCTCAAAGTGTAGAAGCATCTACATTGGTTTCGGCAACGAGGGTTCCGCGGCACTCTAAAGACTAAAGTCTTTAGAGTGCCGCGGAACCCTCGTTGTTTTTGCCATATTGGCTTTGATAACAAAAGCTCAAAGTGTAGAAGCATCTACATTGTTTTCGGCAACGAGGGTTCCGCGGCGCTCTAAAGACTAAAGTGCCGCGGAACCCTCGTTGTTTTTGCCATATTGGCTTTGATAACAAAAGCTCAAAGTGTAGAAGCATCTACATTGTTTTCGGCAAACGAGGGTTCCGCGGTCTCTAAAGACTACAGTCTTTAGAATGCCGCAGAACCCTCGTTATTTTTGTCATATTGGCTTTGATAACAAAAGCTCAAAATGTAGAAGCATCTACATTGTTCTTGGCAACGAGGGTTCTAAAGTGTTTAAAGTGCCGCGGAACCCTGTTGTTTTTGCCATATTGGCTTTGATAACAAAAGCTCAAAGTGTAGAAGCATCTACATTGTTTTCGGCAACGAGGGTTCCGCGGCACTCTAAAGACTAAAGTGCCGCGGAACCCTCGTTGTTTTTGCCATATTGACTTTGATAACAAAAGCTCAAAGTGTAGAAGCATCTACATTGCTTTCGGTAAACGAGGGTTCCGCAACGAGGGTGCCGCGGCTCTCTAAAGACTACAGTCTTTAGAGTGCCGCGGAACCCTCGTTGTTTTTGCCATATTGGCTTTGATAACAAAAGCTCAAAATGTAGAAGCATCTACATTGTTTTCGGCAACGAGGGTTCCGCGGCTCTCTTAAGACTAAAGTGCCGCGGAACCCTCGTTGTTTTTGCCATATTGGCTTTGATAACAAAAGCTCAAAGTTTAGAAGAATCTACATTGTTTTCGGCAACGAGGGTTCCGCGGCTCTCTAAAGACTAATGTCCGTAGAGTGCCGCGGAACCCTCGTTGTTTTTGCCATATTGGCTTTGATAACAAAAGCTCAAAGTGTAGAAGCATCTACATTGTTTTCGGCAATGAGAGTTCCGCGGCACTCTGAAGACTAAAGTCTTTACATTGCCGCGGAACCCTCGTTGTTTTTGCCATATTGGCTTTGATAACAAAAGCTCAAAGTGTAGAAGCATCTACATTGTTTTCGGCAACGAGTGTTCCGCGGCACAAAGTGTAGAAGCATCTACATTGTTTTCTCCGCGGCGCTCTAAAGACTAAAGTGCCGCGGAAACCTCGTTGTTTTTGCCATATTGGCTTTGATAACAAAAGCTCAAAGTGTAGAAGCATCTACATTGTTTTCTGCAACGAGTGTTCCGCGGCACTCTAAAGACTAAAGTGCCGCGGAAGCCTCGTTGTTTTTGCCATATTGGCTTTGATAACAAAAGCTCAAAGTGTAGAAGCATCTACATTGCTTTTCTGAAGTCTTTAGAACGACCCTGTTGTTTTTGCCATATTGGCTTTGATAACAAAAGCTCTCTAAACACTACAGTCTTTAGAGTGCCGCGGAACCCTCGTTGTTTTTGCCATATTGGCTTTGATAACAAAAGCTCAAATTTAGAAGCATCTACATTGTTTTCGGCAACGAGGTTCCGCGGCTCTCTAAAGACTAAAGTCCGTATAGTGCCGCGGAACCCTCGTTGTTTTTGCCATATTGGCTTTGACAACAAAAGCTCAAAGTATAGAAGCATCTAAATTGTTTTCGGCAACGAGGGTTCCGCGGCACTCTAAAGACTAAAGTGCAGCGGAACCCTCGTTGTTTTTGCCATATTGGCTTTGATAATAAAAGCTGAAAGTGTAGAAGCATCTAAATTGTTTTCGGTAACGAGGGTTCTGCGGCACTCTAAAGACTAAAGTCTTTACAGTGCCGCGGAACCCTCATTGTTTTTGCCATATTGGCTTTGATAACAAAAGCTGAAATTGTAGAAGCATCTACATTGTTTTCGGCAATGAGGGTTCCGCGGCACTCTGAAGACTAAAGTCTTTACATTGCCGTGGAACCCTTGTTGTTTTTGCCATATTGGCTTTGATGACAAAAGCTCAAAGTGTAGAAGCATCTACATTGTTTTCGGCAACGAGGTTCCGCGGCACTCTAAAGACTAAAGTGCCGCGGAACCCTCGTTGTTTTTGCCATATTGGCTTTCATAACAAAAGCTCAAAATGTAGAAGCATCTACATTGTTTTCGGCAACGAGGTTTCCGCGGCACTCCAAAGACTAAAGTCTTTACAGTGCCGCGGAACCCTCATTGTTTTTGCCATATTGGCTTTGATAACAAAAGCTGAAAGTGTAGAAGCATCTACATTGTTTTCGGCAACGAGGGTTCCGCGGCACTCTAAAGAATAAAGTCTTTACAGTGCCGCGGAAGCCTCGTTGTTTTTGCCATATTTGCTTGGATGACAAAAGCTGAAAGTGTAGAAGCATCTACATTGTTTTCAGCAACGAGGGTTGCGCGGCACTCTAAAGACTAAAGTCTTTAGAGTGCCGCGGAACCCTCGTTGTTTTTGCCATATTGGCTTTGCTAACAAAAGCTCAAAATGTAGAAGCATCTACATGGTTCTTGGCAACGAGGGTTCCGCAGCACTCTAAAGACTAAAGTCTTTACAGTGCCGCGGAGCCCTCGTTGTTTTTGCCATATGGGCTTTGATAACAAAAGCTCAAAATGTAGAAGCATCTACATTGTTCTTGGCAACGAGGGTTCTAAAGTCTTTAGAGTGCCGCGGAACCCTCGTTGTTTTTGCCATATTGGCTTTCATAACAAAAGCTGAAAGTGAAGAAGCATCTACATTGTTTTCGGCAACGAGTGTTCCGCAGCACTCTAAAGACTAAAGTGCCGCGGAACCCTCGTTGTTTTTGCCATATTGGCTTTGATAACAAAAGCTCAAAGTGTAGAAGCATCTACATTGCTTTCGGCAAACGAGGGTTCTAAAGTCTTTAGAGTGCCGCGGAACCCTCGTTGTTTTTGCCATATTGGCTTTGATAACAAAAGCTGAAAGTGTAGAAGCATCTACATTGTTTTCGGCAACCAGGGTTCCGCAGTATTCTAAAGACTAAAGTCTTTACAGTGCCGCGGAACCCTCGTTGTTTTTGCCATATTGGCTTTGATGACAAAAGCTCAAAGTGTAGAAGCATCTACATTGTTTTCGGCAACGAGGGTTCCGAAAGGCTAAAGTCTTTAGAGTGCCACGGAACCCTCGTTGTTTTTCCCATATTGGCTTTGATAACAAAAGCTCAAAGTGTAGAAGCATCTACATTGTTTTCGGCAAAGAGGGTTACGCGGCACTCTAAAGACTAAAGTCTTTAGAGTGCCACGGAACCCTCGTTGTTTTTGCCATATTGGCTTTGATAACAAAAGCTGCAAGTGTAGAAGCATCTACATTGTTTTCGGCAACGAGGGTTCCGCAGTACTCTAAAGACTAAAGTCTTTACAGTGCCGCGGAACCCTCGTTGTTTTTGCCATATTGGCTTTGATGACAAAAGCTCAAAGTGTAGAAGCAGTACATTGTTTTCGGCAACGAGGGATCCGAAAGACTAAAGTCTTTAGAGTGCCACGGAACCCTCGTTGTTTTTGCCATATTGGCTTTGATAACAAAAGCTCAAAGTGTAGAAGCATCTACATTGTTTTCGACAACGAGGGTTCCGCGGCACTCTAAAGACTAAACTGCAGTGGAACCCTCGTTGTTTTTGCCATATTGGCTTTGATAATAAAAGCTCAAGGTGTAGAAGCATCTACATTGTTTTCGGCAACGAGGGTTCCGCGGTACTCCAAAGATTAAAGTCTTTAGAGTGCCACGGAACAATGGTTGTTTTTGCCATATTGGCTTTGATAATAAAAGCTCAAAGTGTAGAAGCATCTACATTGTTTTCGGTAACGAGGGTTCCACGGTACTCTAAAGACTAAAGTCTTTACAGTGCCGCTGAACCATCATTGTTCTTGCCATATTGGATTTGATAACAAAAGCTGAAAGTGTAGAAGCATCTACATTGTTTTCGGCAACGAGGGTTCCGCGGCACTCTAAAGACTAAAGCCTTACAGTGCCGCGGAACCCTCGTTGTTTTTGCCATATTGGCTTTGATAATAAAAGCTCAAAGTGTAGAAGCATCTACATTGTTTTCGGCAACGAGGGTTCCGCGGCGCTCTAAAGACTAAAGTCTTTAGAGTGCCGCGGAACCCTTGTTATATTTGTCATATTGTCTTTGATAACAAAAGCTGAAAGTGTAGAAACATCTACATTGTTTTCGGCAACGAGGGTTCCGCGGCACTCTAAAGACTAAAGTGCCGCAGAACCCTCATTCTTATTGCCATATTGGCTTTGATAACAAAAGCTGAAAGTGTAGAAGCATCTACATTGTTTTCGGCAACGAGGGTTCCGCGGCACTCTAAAGACATTGGAACCCTCATTATTTTTGCCATATTGGCTTTGATACCAAAAGCTCAAAGTGTAAAAGCATCTACATTGCTTTCGGCAACGAGGGTTACGAAAGACTAAAGTCTTTAGAGTGCCACGGAACCCTCGTTGTTATTGCCATATTGTCTTTGATAACAAAAGCTCAAAGTGTAGAAGCATCTACATTGTTTTCGGCAACGAGGGTTCCGCGGCTCTGTAAAGACTAAAGTGTCGCGGACCCCTCGATGTTTTTGCCATATTGGCTTTGATAACAAAAGCTCAAAGTTTAGAAGCATCTACATTGTTTTAGGCAACGAGGGTTCCGCGGCAGTCTAAAGACTAAAGCTTTAGAGTGCCGCGGAACCCTCGTTGTTTTTGCCATATTGGCTTTGATAAGTAAAGCTCAAAGTGTAGAAGCATCTACATTGTTTTCGGCAATGAGGGTTCCACGGCGCCCTAAAGACTAAAGTGTTTAGAGTGCCGCGGAACCCTCGTTGTTATTGCCATATTGTCTTTGATAACAAAAGCTCAAAGTGTAGGAGCATCTACATTGTTTTCGGCAACGCGGGTTCCGCGGCACTCTAAAGACTCTAGTCTTTAGAGTGCCACGGAACCCTTGTTGTTTTTGCCATATTGTCTTTGATAACAAAAGCTCAAAGTGTAGAAGCATCTACATGTTTTCGCAACGAGTATTCTGCGGCACTCTAAAGACTAAAGTGCCGCGGAACCCTCGTTGTTTTTGCCATATTGGCTCTGATAACAAAAGCTCAAAGTGTAGAAGGATCTACATTGCTTTCGGCAAACGAGGGTTCCACGGCTCTCTAAAGACTACAGTCTTTAGAGTGCCGCAGAACCCTCGTTCTTTTTGCCATATTGCCTTTGATAACAAAAGCTCAAAGTGTAGTCGCATCTGCATTGTTTTTGGCAACGAGGGTTCCGCGGCACTCCAAAGACTAAAGTCTTTAGAGTGCCGCAGAACAATCGTAATTTTTGCCATATTGGCTTTGATAACAAAAACTCAAAGTGTAGAAGCATCTACATTGTTTTCGGCAACGAGGGTTCCACGGCACTCTAAAGGTTAAAGTGCTGCGGAACCCTCGTTGTTTTTGCCATATTGGCTTTCCTAACAAAAGCTCAAAGTGTAGAAGAATCTACATTGTTTTCGGCAACGAGTGTTCCGCGGCTCTCTAAAGACTAAAGTCTTTACAGTGCCGCGGAACCCTTGTTGTTTTTACCATATTCTCTTTGATAAGAAAAGCTCAAAAAGTAGAAGCATCTACATTGTTTTCGGCAATGAGGGTTCCGCAGTACTCTAAAGACTAAAGTCTTTACAGTGCCGCGGAACCCTCGTTGTTTTTGCCATATTGGCTTTGATGACAAAAGCTCAAAGTGTAGAAGCATCTACATTGTTTTCGGCAACGAGGGTTCCGAAAGACTAAAGTCTTTAGAGTGCCACGGAACCCTCGTTGTTTTTGCCATATTGGCTTTGATAACAAAAGCTCAAAGTGTAGAAGCATCTACATTGTTTTCGACAACGAGGGTTCCGCGGCACTCTAAAGACTAAAGTGCAGTGGCACCCGCGTTGTTTTTGCCATATTGGCTTTGATAATAAAAGCTCAAGGTGTAGAAGCATCTACATTGTTTTCGGCAACGAGGGTTCCGCGGTACTCCAAAGACTAAAGTCTTTAGAGTGCCACGGAACAATGGTTGTTTTTGCCATATTGGCTTTGATAACAAAAGCTCAAAGTGTAGAAGCATCTACATTGTTTTCGGCAACGAGAGTTCCGCGGCTCTCTAAAGACTAAAGTCTGTAGAATGCAGCGGAACCCTCGTTGTTTTTGCCATATTGGATTTGATAACAAAAGCTGAAAGTGTAGAAGCATCTACATTGTTTTCGGCAACGAGGGTTCCGCGGCACTCTAAAGACTAAAGCCTTACAGTGCCGCGGAACCCTCGTTGTTTTTGCCATATTGGCTTTGATAATAAAAGCTCAAAGTGTAGAAGCATCTACATTGTTTTCGGCAACGAGGGTTCCGCGGCACTCTAAAGACTAAAGCCTTACAGTGCCGCGGAACCCTCGTTGTTTTTGTCATATTGTCTTTGATAACAAAAGCTGAAAGTGTAGAAACATCTACATTGTTTTCGGCAACGAGGGTTCCGCGGCACTCTAAAGACTAAAGTGCCGCAGAACCCTCATTCTTATTGCCATATTGGCTTTGATAACAAAAGCTGAAAGTGTAGAAGCATCTACATTGTTTTCGGCAACGAAGGTTCCGCGGCACTCTAAAGACATTGGAACCCTCATTATTTTTGCCATATTGGCTTTGATACCAAAAGCTCAAAGTGTAAAAGCATCTACATTGCTTTCGGCAACGAGGGTTACGAAAGACTAAAGTCTTTAGAGTGCCACGGAACCCTCGTTGTTTTTGCCATATTGTCTTTGATAACAAAAGCTCAAAGTGTAGAAGCATCTACATTGTTTTCGGCAACGAGGGTTCCGCGGCTCTGTAAAGACTAAAGTGTCGCGGACCCCTCGTTGTTTTTGCCATATTGGCTTTGATAACAAAAGCTCAAAGTTTAGAAGCATCTACATTGTTTTCGGCAACGAGGGTTCCGCGGCAGTCTAAAGACTAAAGCTTTAGAGTGCCGCGGAACCCTCGTTGTTTTTGCCATATTGGCTTTGATAAGAAAAGCTCAAAGTGTAGAAGCATCTACATTGTTTTCAGCAATGAGGGTTCCACGGCGCTCTAAAGACTAAAGTGTTTAGAGTGCCGCGGAACCCTCGTTGTTATTGCCATATTGTCTTTGATAACAAAAGCTCAAAGTGTAGGAGCATCTACATGTTTTCGGCAACGAGTATTCTGCGGCACTCTAAAGACTAAAGTGCCGCGGAACCCTCGTTGTTTTTGCCATATTGGCTCTGATAAAAAAAGCTCAAAGTGTAGAAGGATCTACATTGCTTTCGGCAAATGAGGGTTCCACGGCTCTCTAAAGACTACAGTCTTTAGAGTGCCGCAGAACCCTCGTTCTTTTTGCCATATTGCCTTTGATTACAAAAGCTCAAAGTGTAGAAGCATCTACATTGTTTTCGGCAACGAGGGTTCCGCGGCACTCCAAAGACTAAAGTCTTTAGAGTGCCGCAGAACAATCGTAATTTTTGCCATATTGGCTTTGACAACAAAAACTCAAAGTGTAGAAGCATCTACATTGTTTTCGGCAACGAGGGTTCCGCGGCACTCTAAAGGTTAAAGTGCTGCGGAACCCTCGTTGTTTTTGCCATATTGGCTTTTCTAACAAAAGCTCAAAGTGTAGAAGAATCTACATTGTTTTCGGCAACGAGTGTTCCGCGGCTCTCTAAAGACTAAAGTCTTTACAGTGCCGCGGAACCCTTGTTGTTTTTGCCATATTCTCTTTGATAAGAAAAGCTCAAAATGTAGAAGCATCTACATTGTTTTCGGCAACGAGGGTTCCGCGGCACTCTAAAGACTAAAGTGTTTACAGTGCCGCGGAACCCTCATTGTTTTTGCCATATTGGCTTTGATAACAAAAGCTGAAAGTGTAGAAGCATCTACATTGTTTTCGGCAACGAGGGTTCCGCGGCACTCTAAAGACTAAAGTCTTTACAGTGCCGCGGAACCCTCGTTGTTTTTGCCATATTGGCTTTGCTAACAAAAGCTCAAAATGTAGAAGCATCTACATGGTTCTTGGCAACGAGGGTTCCGCAGCACTCTAAAGAATAAAGTCTTTACAGTGCCGCGGAGCCCTCGTTGTTTTTGCCATATGGGCTTTGATAACAAAATCTCAAAATGTAGAAGCATCTACATTGTTCTTGGCAACGAGGGTTCTAAAGTCTTTAGAGTGCCGCGGCACCCTCGTTGTTTTTGCCAGATTGGGTTTCATAACAAAAGCTGAAAGTGAAGAAGCATGTACATTGTTTTCGGCAACGAGTGTTCCGCAGCACTCTAAAGACTAAAGTGCCGCGGAACCCTCGTTGTTTTTGCCATATTGGCTTTGATAACAAAAGCTCAAAGTGTAGAAGCATCTACATTGCTTTCGGCAAACTAGGGTTCTAAAGTCTTTAGAGTGCCGCGGAACCCTCGTTGTTTTTGCCATATTGGCTTTGATAACAAAAGCTGAAAGTGTAGAAGCATCTACATTGTTTTCGGCAACCAGGGTTCCGCAGTACTCTAAAGACTAAAGTCTTTACAGTGCCGCGGAACCCTCGTTGTTTTTGCCATATTGGCTTTGATGACAAAAGCTCAAAGTGTAGAAGCATCTACATTGTTTTCGGCAACGAGGGTTCCGAAAGACTAAAGTCTTTAGAGTGCCACGGAACCCTCGTTGTTATTGCCATATGTGCTTTGAAAACACAAGCCCAAAGTGTAGCAGCATCAACAACTTTTTCGCCAAAGAGGGTTCCGCGGCACTCTAAACACAAAAGTCTTTAGAGTGCCACGGAACCCTCGTTGTTTTTGCCATATTGGCTTTGATAACAAAAGCTGCAAGTGTAGAAGCATCTACATTGTTTTCGGCAACGAGGGTTCCGCAGTACTCTAAAGACTAAAGTCTTTACAGTGCCGCGGAACCCTCGTTGTTTTTGCCATATTGGCTTTGATGACAAAAGCTCAAAGTGTAGAAGCAAGTACATTGTTTTCGGCAACGAGGGATCCGAAAGACTAAAGTCTTTAGAGTGCCACGGAACCCTCGTTGTTTTTGCCATATTGGCTTTGATAACAAAAGCTCAAAGTGTAGAAGAATCTACATTGTTTTCGACAACGAGGGTTCCGCGGCACTCTAAAGACTAAAGTGCAGTGGAACCCTCGTTGTTTTTGCCATATTGGCTTTGATAATAAAAGCTCAAGGTGTAGAAGCATCTACATTGTTTTCGGCAACGAGGGTTCCGCGGTACTCCAAAGACTAAAGTCTTTAGAGTGCCACGGAACAATGGTTGTTTTTGCCATATTGGCTTTGATAATAAAAGCTCAAAGTGTAGAAGCATCTACATTGTTTTCGGTAACGAGGGTTCCACGGTACTCTAAAGACTAAAGTCTTTACAGTGCCGCGGAACCCTCATTGTTCTTGCCATATTGGATTTGATATCAAAAGCTGAAAGTGTAGAAGCATCTACATTGTTTTCGGCAACGAGGGTTCCGCGGCAATCTAAAGACTAAAGCCTTACAGTGCCGCGGAACCCTCGTTGTTTTTGCCATATTGGCTTTGATAATAAAAGCTCAAAGTGTAGAAGCATCTACATTGTTTTCGGCAACGAGGGTTCCGCGGCGCTCTAAAGACTAAAGTCTTTAGAGTGCCGCAGAACCCTTGTTATATTTGTCATATTGTCTTTGATAACAAAAGCTGAAAGTGTAGAAACATCTACATTGTTTTCGGCAACGAGGGTTCCGCGGCACTCTAAAGACTAAAGTGCCGCAGAACCCTCATTCTTATTGCCATATTGGCTTTGATAACAAAAGCTGAAAGTGTAGAAGCATCTACATTGTTTTCGGCAACGAGGGTTCCGCGGCACTCTAAAGACATTGGAACCCTCATTATTTTTGCCATATTGGCTTTGATACCAAAAGCTCAAAGTGTAAAAGCATCTACATTGCTTTCGGCAACGAGGGTTACGAAAGACTAAAGTCTTTAAAGTGCCACGGAACCCTCGTTGTTTTTGCCATATTGTCTTTGATAACAAAAGCTCAAAGTGTAGAAGAATCTACATTGTTTTCGGCAACGAGGGTTCCGCGGCTCTGTAAAGACTAAAGTGTCGCGGACCCCTCGATGTTTTTGCCATATTGGCTTTGATAACAAAAACTCAAAGTTTAGAAGCATCTACATTGTTTTAGGCAACGAGGGTTCCGCGGCACTCTAAAGACTAAAGTCTTTACAGTGCCGCGGAACCCTCGTTGTTTTTGCCATATTGGCTTTGATGACAAAAGCTCAAAGTGTAGAAGCATCTACATTGTTTTCGGCAACGAGGGTTCCGCGGCAGTCTAAAGACTAAAGCTTTAGAGTGCCGCGGAACCCTCGTTGTTTTTGCCATATTGGCTTTGATAAGTAAAGCTCAAAGTGTAGAAGCATCTACATTGTTTTCGGCAATGAGGGTTCCACGGCGCTCTAAAGACTAAAGTGTTTAGAGTGCCGCGTAACCCTCGTTGTTATTGCCATATTGGCTTCGATAACAAAGGCTCAAAGTCTAGAAGCATCTACATTGTTTTCGGCAACGAGGGTTCCGCGGCACTCAAAAGACTCTAGTCTTTAGAGTGCCACGGAACCCTTGTTGTTTTTGCCATATTGTCTTTGATAACAAAAGCTCAAAGTGTAGATGCATCTACATGTTTTCGCAACGAGTATTCTGCGGCACTCTAAAGACTAAAGTGCCGCGGAACCCTCGTTGTTTTTGCCATATTGGCTCTGATAACAAAAGCTCAAAGTGTAGAAGGATCTACATTGCTTTCGGCAAACGAGGGTTCCACGGCTCTCTAAAGACTACAGTCTTTAGAGTGCCGCAGAACCCTCGTTCTTTTTGCCATATTGCCTTTGATAACAAAAGCTCAAAGTGTAGAAGCATCTACATTGTTTTTGGCAACGAGGGTTCCGCGGCCCTCCAAAGACTAAAGTCTTTAGAGTGCCGCAGAACAATCGTAATTTTTGCCATATTGGCTTTGATAACAAAAACTCAAAGTGTAGAAGCATCTACATTGTTTTCGGCAACGAGGGTTCCGCGGCACTCTAAAGGTTAAAGTGCTGCGGAACCCTCGTTGTTTTTGCCATATTGGCTTTTCTAACAAAAGCTCAAAGTGTAGAAGAATCTACATTGTTTTCGGCAACGAGTGTTCCGCGGCTCTCTAAAGACTAAAGTCTTTACAGTGCCGCGGAACCCTTGTTGTTTTTACCATATTCTCTTTGATAAGAAAAGCTCAAAAGTAGAAGCATCTACATTGTTTTCGGCAACGAGGGTTCCGCAGTACTCTAAAGACTAAAGTCTTTACAGTGCCGCGGAACCCTCGTTGTTTTTGCCATATTGGCTTTGATGACAAAAGCTCAAAGTGTAGAAGCATCTACATTGTTTTCGGCAACGAGGGTTCCGAAAGACTAAAGTCTTTAGAGTGCCACGGAACCCTCGTTGTTTTTGCCATATTGGCTTTGATAACAAAAGCTCAAAGTGTAGAAGCATCTACATTGTTTTCGACAACGAGGGTTCCGCGGCACTCTAAAGACTAAAGTGCAGTGGAACCCTCGTTGTTTTTGCCATATTGGCTTTGATAATAAAAGCTCAAGGTGTAGAAGCATCTACATTGTTTTCGGCAACGAGGGTTCCGCGGTACTCCAAAGACTAAAGTCTTTAGAGTGCCACGGAACAATGGTTGTTTTTGCCATATTGGCTTTGCTAACAAAAGCTCAACTTTTAGTAGCATCTACATTGTTTTCGGCAACGAGAGTTCCGCGGCTTTCTAAAGACTAAAGTCTGTAGAATGCAGCGGAACCCTCGTTGTTTTTGCCATATTGGATTTGATAACAAAAGCTGAAAGTGTAGAAGCATCTACATTGTTTTCGGCAACGAGGGTTCCGCGGCACTCTAAAGACTAAAGCCTTACAGTGCCGCGGAACCCTCGTTGTTTTTGCCATATTGGCTTTGATAATAAAAGCTCAAAGTGTAGAAGCATCTACATTGTTTTCGGCAACGAGGGTTCCGCGGCACTCTAAAGACTAAAGCCTTACAGTGCCGCGGAACCCTCGTTGTTTTTGTCATATTGTCTTTGATAACAAAAGCTGAAAGTGTAGAAACATCTACATTGTTTTCGGCAACGAGGGTTCCGCGGCACTCCAAAGACTAAAGTGCCGCAGAACCCTCATTCTTATTGCCATATTGGCTTTGATAACAAAAGCTGAAAGTGTAGAAGCATCTACATTGTTTTCGGCAACGAGGGTTCCGCGGCACTCTAAAGACATTGGAACCCTCATTATTTTTGCCATATTGGCTTTGATACCAAAAGCTCAAAGTGTAAAAGCATCTACATTGCTTTCGGCAACGAGGGTTAAGAAAGACTAAAGTCTTTAGAGTGCCACGGAACCCTCGTTGTTTTTGCCATATTGTCTTTGATAACAAAAGCTCAAAGTGTAGAAGCATCTACATTGTTTTCGGCAACGAGGGTTCCGCGGCTCTGTAAAGACTAAAGTGTCGCGGACCCCTCGTTATTTTTGCCATATTGGCTTTTATAAAAAAAGATCAAAGTTTAGAAGCATCTACATTGTTTTCGGCAACGAGGGTTCCGCGGCACTCTAAAGACTAGAATCTTTAGAGTGCCGCGGAACCCTCGTTGTTTTTGCCATATTGGCTTTGATAAGAAAAGCTCAAAGTGTAGAAGCATCTACATTGTTTTCGGCAATGAGGGTTCCACGGCGCTCTAAAGACTAAAGTGTTTAGAGTGCCGCGGAACCCTCGTTGTTATTGCCATATTGGCTTTGATAACAAAAGCTCAAAGTGTAGAAGCATCTACATTGTTTTCGGCAACGAGGGTTCCGCTGCACTCTAAAGACTAAAGTCTTTAGAGTGCCGCGGAACCCTTGTTGTTTTTGCCATATTGTCTTTGATAACAAAAGCTCAAAGTGTAGAAGCATCTACATTGTTTTCGGCAACGAGTATTCTGCGGCACTCTAAAGACTAAAGTGCCGCGGAACCCTCGTTGTTTTTGCCATATTGGCTCTGATAAAAAAGCTCAAAGTGTAGAAGGATCTACATTGCTTTCGGCAAATGAGGGTTCCACGGCTCTCTAAAGACTACAGTCTTTAGAGTGCCGCAGAACCCTCGTTCTTTTTGCCATATTGCCTTTGATAACAAAAGCTCAAAGTGTAGAAGCATCTACATTGTTTTACGGCAACGAGGGTTCCGCGGCACTCCAAAGACTAAAGTCTTTAGAGTGCCGCAGAACAATCGTTTTTTGCCATATTGGCTTTGATAACAAAAACTCAAAGTGTAGAAGCATCTACATTGTTTTCGGCAACGAGGGTTCCGGGGCACTCTAAAGGTTAAAGTGCTGCGGAACCCTCGTTGTTTTTGCCATATTGGCTTTTCTAACAAAAGCTCAAAGTGTAGAAGAATCTACATTGTTTTCGGCAACGAGTGTTCCGCGGCTCTCTAAAGACTAAAGTCTTTACAGTGCCGCGGAACCCTTGTTGTTTTTGCCATATTGGCTTTGATAAGAAAAGCTCAAAATGTAGAAGCATCTACATTGTTTTCGGCAACGAGGGTTCCGCGGCACTCTAAAGACTAAAGTGCCGCGGAAACCTCGTTGTTTTTGCCATGTTGGCTTTGATAACAAAAGCACAAAGTGTAGAACCATATACATGGTTTTCAGCAAAGAGGGTTCCGCAGCACTCTAAAGACTAAAGTCTTTAGAGTGCCACGGAACCCTCGTTGTTTTTGCCATATTGGCTTTGATAACAAAAGCTGCAAGTGTAGAAGCATCTACATTGTTTTCGGCAACGAGGGTTCCGCAGTACTCTAAAGACTAAAGTCTTTAGAGTGCCGCGGAACCCTCGTTGTTTTTGCCATATTGGCTTTGATGACAAAAGCTCAAAGTGTAGAAGCATCTACATTGTTTTCGGCAACGAGGGTTCCGCGGCACTCTAAAGACTAAAGTGCTGTGGAACCCTCGTTGTTTTTGCCATATTGGCTTTGATAACAAAAGCTCAAGGTGTAGAAGCATCTACATTGTTTTCGGCAACGAGGGTTCCGCGGTACTCCAAAGACTAAAGTCTTTAGAGTGCCACGGAACAATCGTTGTTTTTGCCATATTGGCTTTGATAACAAAAGCTCAAAGTGTAGAAGCATCTACATTGTTTTCGGCAACGAGGGTTCCGCGGCGCTCTGAAGACTAAAGTCTTTAGAGTGCCGCGGAACCCTTGTTATATTTGTCATATTGTCTTTGATAACAAAAGCTGAAAGTGTAGAAACATCTACTTTGTTTTCGGCAACGAGGGTTCCGCGGCACTCTAAAGACTAAAGTGCCGCAGAACCCTCATTCTTATTGCCATATTGGCTTTGATAAGAAAAGCTGAAAGTGTAGAAGCATCTACATTGTTTTCGGCAACGAGGGTTCCGCGGCACTCTAAAGACATTGGAACCCTCATTATTTTTGCCATATTGGCTTTGATACCAAAAGCTCAAAGTGTAAAAGCATCTACATTGCTTTCGGCAACGAGGGTTACGAAAGACTAAGGTCTTTAGAGTGCCATGGAACCCTCGTTGTTTTTGCCATATTGTCTTTGATAACAAAAGCTGAAAGTGTAGAAGCATCTACATTGTTTTCGGCAACGAGGGTTCCGCGGCTCTGTAAAGACTAAAGTGTCGCGGACCCCTCGTTGTTTTTGCCATATTGGCTTTGATAACAAAAGCTCAAAGTTTAGAAGCATCTACATTGTTTTAGACAACGAGGGTTCCGCGGCACTCTAAAGACTAAAGTCTTTACAGTGCCGCGGAACCCTCGTTGTTTTTGCCAGATTGGCTATGATGACAAAAGCTCAAAGTGTAGAAGCATCTACATTGTTTTCGGTAACGAGGGTTCCGCGGCAGTCTAAAGACTAAAGCTTTAGAGTGCCGCGGAACCCTCGTTGTTTTTGCCACATTGGCTTTGATAAGAAAAGCTCAAAGTGTAGAAGCATCTACATTGTTTTCGGCAACGAGGGTTCCACGGCGCTCTAAAGACTAAAGTCTTTACAGTGCCGCGGAACCCTCGTTGTTTTTGCCATATTGGCTTTGATAACTAAATCTCAAAGTGTAGAAGCATCTACATTGTTTTCGGCAACGAGGGTTTCGCGCCAGTCTAAAGACTAAAGTGCTGCGGAACCCTCGTTGTTTTTGCCATATTGGCTTTGATAACAAAAGCTGAAAGTGTAGAAGCATCTACATTGTTTTCGGCAATGAGGGTTCCGCGGCAATCTGAAGACTAAAGTCTTTACATTGCCGCGGAACCCTCGTTGTTTTTGCCATATTGGCTTTGATGACAAAAGCTCAAAGTGTAGAAGCATCTACATTGTTTTCATATTGGCAACGAGGGTTCCACGGAACTCTAAAGACTAAAGTGCCGCGGAACCCTCGTTGTTTTTGCCATATTGGCTTTCATAACAAAAGCTCAAAATGTAGAAGCATCTACATTGTTTTCGGCAACGAGGGTTCCGCAGTACTCTAAAGACTAAAGTCTTTACAGTGCCGCGGAACCCTCGTTGTTTTTGCCATATTGGCTTTGATGACAAAAGCTCAAAGTGTAGAAGTATCTACATTGTTTTCGGCAACGAGGGTTCCGAAAGACTAAAGTCTTTACAGTGCCGCGGAACCCTCGTTGTTTTTGCCATATTGGCTTTGATGACAAAAGCTCAAAGTGTAGAAGCATCTACATGTTTTCGGCAACGAGTATTCTGCGGCACTCTAAAGACTAAAGTGCCGCGGAACCCTCGTTGTTTTTGCCATATTGGCTCTGATAACAAAAGCTAAAAGTGTAGAAGGATCTACATTGCTTTCGGCAAACGAGGGTTCCACGGCTCTCTAAAGACTACAGTCTTTAGAGTGCCGCAGAACCCTCCTTCTTTTTGCCATATTGGCTTTGATAACAAAAGCTCAAAGTGTAGAAGCATCTACATTGTTTTCGGCAACGAGGGTTCCGCGGCACTCCAAAGACTAAAGTCTTTAGAGTGCCGCAGAACAATCGTAATATTTGCCATATTGGCTTTGATAACAAAAACTCAAAGTGTAGAAGCATCTACATTGTTTTCGGCAACGAGGGTTCCGCGGCACTCTAAAGGTTAAAGTGCTGCGGAACCCTCGTTGTTTTTGCCATATTGGCTTTTCTAACAAAAGCTCAAAGTGTAGAAGAATCTACATTGTTTTCGGCAAACGAGTGTTCCGCGGCTCTCTAAAGACTAAAGTCTTTACAGTGCCGCGGAACCCTTGTTGTTTTTGCCATATTCTCTTTGATAAGAAAAGCTCAAAATGTAGAAGCATCTACATTGTTCTTGGCAACGAGGGTTCCGCGGCACTCTGAAGACTAAAGTCTTTAGAGTGCCGCGGAAACCTCGTTGTTTTTGCCATATTGGCTTTGATAACAAAAGCACAAAGTGTAGAAGCATCTACATTGTTTTCGGTAAAGAGGGTTCCGCGGCACTCTAAAGACTAAAGTCTTTAGAGTGCCACGGAACCCTCGTTGTTTTTGCCATATTGGCTTTGATAACAAAAGCTGCATGTGTAGAAGCATCTACATTGTTTTCGGCAACGAGGGTTCCGCAGTACTCTAAAGACTAAAGTCTTTACAGTGCCGCGGAACCCTCGTTGTTTTTGCCATATTGGCTTTGATGACAAAAGCTCAAAGTGTAGAAGCATCTACATTGTTTTCGGCAACGAGGGTTCCGAAAGACTAAAGTCTTTAGAGTGCCACGGAACCCTCGTTGTTTTTGCCATATTGGCTTTGATAACAAAAGCTCATAGTGTAGAAGCATCTACATTGTTTTCGACAACGAGGGTTCCGCGGCACTCTAAAGACTAAAGTGCAGTGGAACCCTCGTTGTTTTTGCCATATTGGCTTTGATAATAAAAGCTCAAGGTGTAGAAGCATCTACATTGTTTTCGGCAACGAGGGTTCCGCGGTACTCCAAAGACTAAAGTCTTTAGAGTGCCATGGAACAATCGTTGTTTTTGCCATATTGGCTTTGATAACAAAAGCTCAAAGTGTAGAAGAATCTACATTGTTTTCGGCAACGAGAGTTCCGCGGCTCTCTAAAGACGAAAGTCTTTAGAGAGCCGCAGAACCCTCATTGTTTTTGCCATATTGGCTTTGAAAACAAAAGCTCAAAGTGTAGAAGCATCTACATTGTTTTCGGCAACGAGGGTTCCGCGGCTCTCTAAAGACTAAAGTCCTTAGAGTGCCACGGAACCCTCGTTGTTTTTGCCATATTGGCTTTCATAACAAAAGCTCAAAGTGTAGAAGCATCTACATTGTTTTCGGCAACGAGGGTTCCGCGGCACTCTAAAGACTCAAGTCTTTACAGTGCTGCGGAACCCTCGTTATTTTTGCCAAATTGGCTTTGATAACAAAATCTCAACGTGTAGAAGCATCTACATTGTTTTCGGTAACGAGGGTTCCGCGGCACTCTAAAGACTAAAGTGCCGCAGAACCCTCATTGTTTTTGCCATATTGGCTTTGATAACAAAAGCTGCAAGTGTAGAAGCATCTACATTGTTTTCGGCAACGAGGTTCTGCGGCTCTCTAAAGACTAAAGTCTTTAGAGTGCCGCGGAACAATCGTTATTTTTGCCATATTGCCTTTGATAACAAAAGCTCAAAGTGTAGAAGCATCTACATTGTTTTCGGCAACGAGGGTTCCGCGGCACTCTAAAGACTAAAGTGTCGCAGAACCCTCATTGTTTTTGCCATATTGGCTTTGATAACAAAAGCTCAAAGTGTAGAAGCATCTACATTGTTTTCGGCAACGAGGGTTCCGCAGCACTCTAAAGACTAAAGTGCTGTGGAACCCTCGTTGTTTTTGCCATATTGGCTTTGATAATAAAAGCTCAAGGTGTAGAAGCATCTACATTGTTTTCGGCAACGAGGGTTCCGCGGTACTCCAAAGACTAAAGTCTTTAGAGTGCCACGGAACAATCGTTGTTTTTGCCATATTGGCTTTGATAACAAAAGCTCAAAGTGTAGAAGCATCTACATTGTTTTCGGCAACGAGGGTTCCGCGGCGCTCTGAAGACTAAAGTCGTTAGAGTGGCGCGGAACCCTTGTTATATTTGTCATATTGTCTTTGATAACAAAAGCTGAAAGTGTAGAAACATCTACTTTGTTTTCGGCAACGAGGGTTCCGCGGCACTCTAAAGACTAAAGTGCCGCAGAACCCTCATTGTTTTTGCCATATTGGCTTTGATAAGAAAAGCTGAAAGTGTAGAAGCATCTACATTGTTTTCGGCAACGAGGGTTCCGCGGCACTCTAAAGACATTGGAACCCTCATTATTTTTGCCATATTGGCTTTGATACCAAAAGCTCAAAGTGTAAAAGCATCTACATTGCTTTCGGCAACGAGGGTTACGAAAGACTAAGGTCTTTAGAGTGCCATGGAACCCTCGTTGTTTTTGCCATATTGTCTTTGATAACAAAAGCTGAAAGTGTAGAAGCATCTACATTGTTTTCGGCAACGAGGGTTCCGCGGCTCTCTAAAGACTAAAGTGTCGCGGAACCCTCGTTGTTTTTGCCATATTGGCTTTGATAACAAAAGCTCAAAGTTTAGAAGCATCTACATTGTTTTAGACAACGAGGGTTCCGCGGCACTCTAAAGACTAAAGTCTTTACCGTGCCGCGGAACCCTCGTTGTTTTTGCCAGATTGGCTATGATGACAAAAGCTCAAAGTGTAGAAGCATCTACATTGTTTTCGGCAACGAGGGTTCCGCGGCAGTCTAAAGACTAAAGCTTTAGAGTGCCGCGGAACCCTCGTTGTTTTTGCCACATTGGCTTTGATAACAAAAGCTCAAAGTGTAGAAGCATCTACATTGTTTTCGGCAACGAGGGTTCCACGGCGCTCTAAAGACTAAAGTCTTTACAGTGCCGCGGAACCCTCGTTGTTTTTGCCATATTGGCTTCGATAACTAAATCTCAAAGTGTAGAAGCATCTACATTGTTTTCGGCAACGAGGGTTTCGCGCCAGTCTAAAGACTAAAGTGCTGCGGAACCCTCGTTGTTTTTGCCATATTGGCTTTGATAACAAAAGCTGAAAGTGTAGAAGCATCTACATTGTTTTCGGCAATGAGGGTTCCGCGGCCAACTTAAGAATAAAGTATTTACATTGCCGCGGAACCCTCGTTGTTTTTGCCATATTGGCTTTGATGACAAAAGCTCAAAGTGTAGAAGCATCTACATTGTTTTCGGCAACGAGGGTTCCACGGAACTCTAAAGACTAAAGTGCCGCGGAACCCTCGTTGTTTTTGCCATATTGGCTTTCATAACAAAAGCTCAAAATGTAGAAGCATCTACATTGTTTTCTGTAACGAGGGTTCCGCAGCACTCTAAAGACTAAAGTCTTTACAGTGCCGCGGAACCCTCGTTGTTTTTGCCATATTGGCTTTGATGACAAAAGCTCAAAGTGTAGAAGTATCTACATTGTTTTCGGCAACGAGGGTTCCGAAAGACTAAAGTCTTTACAGTGCCGCGGAACCCTCGTTGTTTTTGCCATATTGGCTTTGATGACAAAAGCTCAAAGTGTAGAAGCATCTACATGTTTTCGGCAACGAGGGTATTCTGCGGCACTCTAAAGACTAAAGTGCCGCGGAACCCTCGTTGTTTTTGCCATATTGGCTCTGATAACAAAAGCTAAAAGTGTAGAAGGATCTACATTGCTTTCGGCAAACGAGGGTTCCACGGCTCTCTAAAGACTACAGTCTTTAGAGTGCCGCAGAACCCTCCTTCTTTTTGCCATATTGGCTTTGATAACAAAAGCTCAAAGTGTAGAAGCATCTACATTGTTTTCGGTAACGAGGGTTCCGCGGCACTCCAAAGACTAAAGTCTTTAGAGTGCCGCAGAACAATCGTAATATTTGCCATATTGGCTTTGATAACAAAAACTCAAAGTGTAGAAGCATCTACATTGTTTTCGGCAACGAGGGTTCCGCGGCACTCTAAAGGTTAAAGTGCTGCGGAACCCTCGTTGTTTTTGCCATATTGGCTTTTCTAACAAAAGCTCAAAGTGTAGAAGAATCTACATTGTTTTCGGCAACGAGTGTTCCGCGGCTCTCTAAAGACTAAAGTCTTTACAGTGCCGCGGAACCCTTGTTGTTTTTGCCATATTCTCTTTGATAAGAAAAGCTCAAAATGTAGAAGCATCTACATTGTTCTTGGCAACGAGGGTTCCGCGGCACTCTGAAGACTTAAGTCTTTAGAGTGCCGCGGAAACCTCGTTGTTTTTGCAATATTGGCTTTGATAACAAAATCACAAAGTGTAGAAGCATCTACATTGTTTTCGGCAAAGAGGGTTCCGCGGCACTCTAAAGACTAAAGTCTTTAGAGTGCCACGGAACCCTCGTTGTTTTTGCCATATTGGCTTTGATAACAAAAGCTGCATGTGTAGAAGCATCTACATTGTTTTCGGCAACGAGGGTTCCGCAGTACTCTAAAGACTAAAGTCTTTACAGTGCCGCGGAACCCTCGTTGTTTTTGCCATATTGGCTTTGATGACAAAAGCTCAAAGTGTAGAAGCATCTACATTGTTTTCGGCAACGAGGGTTCCGAAAGACTAAAGTCTTTAGAGTGCCACGGAACCCTCGTTGTTTTTGCCATTTTGGCTTTGATAAAAAAAGCTCATAGTGTAGAAGCATCTACATTGTTTTCGACAACGAGGGTTCCGCGGCACTCTAAAGACTAAAGTGCAGTGGAACCCTCGTTGTTTTTGCCATATTGGCTTTGATAATAAAAGCTCAAGGTGTAGAAGCATCTACATTGTTTTCGGTAACGAGGGTTCCGCGGTACTCCAAAGACTAAAGTCTTTAGAGTGCCATGGAACAATCGTTGTTTTTGCCATATTGGCTTTGATAACAAAAGCTCAAAGTGTAGAAGAATCTACATTGTTTTCGGCAACGAGAGTTCCGCGGCTCTCTAAAGACTAAAGTCTTTAGAGAGCCGCAGAACCCTCATTGTTTTTGCCATATTGGCTTTGAAAACAAAAGCTCAAAGTGTAGAAGCATCTACATTGTTTTCAGCAACGAGGGTTCCGCGGCTCTCTAAAGACTAAAGTCCTTAGAGTGCCACGGAACCCTCGTTGTTTTTGCCATATTGGCTTTCATAACAAAAGCTCAAAGTGTAGAAGCTTCTACATTGTTTTCGGCAACGAGGGTTCCGCGGCACTCTAAAGACTCAAGTCTTTACAGTGCTGCGGAACCCTCGTTATTTTTGCCAAATTGGCTTTGATAACAAAATCTCAACGTGTAGAAGCATCTACATTGTTTTCGGCAACGAGGGTTCCGCGGCACTCTAAAGACTAAAGTGCCGCAGAACCCTCATTGTTTTTGCCATATTGGCTTTGATAACAAAAGCTGCAAGTGTAGAAGCATCTACATTGTTTTCGGCAACGAGTGTTCTGCGGCTCTCTAAAGACTAAAGTCTTTAGAGTGCCGCGGAACAATCGTTATTTTTGCCATATTGCCTTTGATAACAAAAGCTCAAAGTGTAGAAGCATCTACATTGTTTTCGGCAACGAGGGTTCCGCGGCACTCTAAAGACTAAAGTGTCGCAGAACCCTCATTGTTTTTGCCATATTGGCTTTGATAACAAAAGCTCAAAGTGTAGAAGCATCTACATTGTTTTCGGCAACGAGGGTTCTGCGTCACTCTAAAGACTAAAATGCCGCAGCACCCTCATTGTTTTTGCCATATTTAATTTGATAACAAAAGCTCAAAGTGTAGAAGCATCTACATTGTTTTCGGCAACGAGGGTTCCGCGGCAGTCTAAAGACTAAATCTTTAGAGTGCCGCTTAACCCTCATTGTTTTTGCCATATTGTCTATGGTAACAAAAGCTGTTAGTGTAGAATCATCTACATTGTTTTCGGCAAACGAGGGTTCCGCGGCTCTCTAAAGACTACAGTCTTTACAGTGCCGCGGAACCCTGGTTTTTTTTGCCATATTGGCTTTGATGACAAAAGCTCAAAGTGTAGAAGCATCTACATTGTTTTCGGCAACGAGTGTTCCGCGGCGCTCTAAAGACTAAAGTCTTTCTAGAGCCGCGGAACCCTCGTTGTTATTGTCTTTGATAACAAATGCTAAAAGTGTAGAAGCATCTACATTGTTTTCCGCAACGAGGGTTCCGGGTCACTCTAAAGACTAAAGTGTCGCAGAACCCTCATTGTTTTTGCCATATTGGCTTTGATAACAAAAGCTCAAAGTGTAGAAGCATCTACATTGTTTTCGGCAACGAGGGTTCTGCGTCACTCTAAAGACTAAAATGCCGCAGCACCCTCATTGTTATTGCCATATTTAATTTGATAACAAAAGCTCAAAGTGTAGAAGCATCTACATTGTTTTCGGCAACGAGGGTTCCGCGCCAGTCTAAAGACTAAAGTCCTTAGAGTGCCGCGGAACCCTCGTTGTTTTTGCCATATTGGCTTTGATAACAAAAGCTCAAAGTGTAGAAGCATCTACATTGTTTTCGGCAATGAGGGTTCCACGGCGCTCTAAAGACTAAAGTCTTTAGAGTGCCGCAGAACCCTCGTTGTTTTTGCCATATTGGCTTTGATAACAAAAGCTCAAAGTGCAGAAGCATCTACATTGTTTTCGGCAACGAGGGTTCCGCGGCACTCTAAAGACTAAAGTGCCGCAGAACCCTCATTGTTTTTTACATATTGGCTTTGATAACAAAAGCTCAAAGTGTAGAAGCATCTACATTGTTTTCGGCAACGAGTGTTCTGCGGCTCTCTAAAGACTAAAGTGCCGCAGAACACTCGTTGTTTTTGCCATATTGGCTTTGATAATAAAAGCTCAAAGTGCAGAAGCATCTACATTGTTTTCGGCAACGAGGGTTACGCGGCACTCTAAAGACTAAAGTCTTTACAGTGCCGCGGATCCCTCGTTGTTTTTGCCATATTGGCTTTGATGACAAAGCTTAAAGTGTAGAAGTATCTACATTGTTTTCGGCAAAGAGGGTTCCGCGGCTCTCTAAAGACTAAAGTCTTTAGAGTGCCGCGGAACCCTCGTTGTTTATGCCATATTGGCTTTGATGACAAAAGCTCAAATTGTAGAAGCATCTACATTGTTTTCGGCAACGAGGGTTCACTGCACTCTAAAGACTAAAGTCTTTAGAGTGCCGCGGAACAATCGTTATTTTTGCCATATTGGCTTTGATAACAAAATCTCAACGTGTAGAAGCATCTACATTGTTTTCGGAAACGAGGGTTTCGCGGCACTCTAAAGACTAAAGTGCCGCGGAACCCTCGTTGTTTTTGCCATATTGGCTTTGATAACAAAATCCGAAAGTGTAGAAGCATCTACATTGTTTTCGGCAACGAGGCTTCCGCGGCACTCTAAAGACTAAAGTGCTGCGGAACCCTCGTTGTTTTTGCCCTATGGGCTTTGATAACAAAAGCTGAAAGTGTAGAAGCATCTACATTGTTTTCGGCAACGAGGTTTCCGCGGCACTCCAAAGACTAAAGTCCTTAGAGTGCCACGGAACCCTCGTTGTTTTTGCCATATTGGCTTTGATAACAAAAGCTGAAAGTGTTGAAAGCATCTACATTGTTTTCGGTAACGAGGGTTCCGCGGCACTCTAAAGACTAAAGTGCCGCAGAACCCTCGTTGTTATTGCCATATTGTCTTTGATAACAAAAGCTCAAAGTGTAGAAGCATCTACATTGTTCCTCGCAACGAGGTTTCCGCGGCACTCTAAAGACTAAAGTCTTTACAGTGCCGCAGAACCCTCGTTGTTATTGCCATATTGGCTTTGATAACAAAATCTGAAAGTGTAGAGGCATCTAGATTGTTTTCGGCAACGAGGGTTCCACGGCACTCTAAAGACTGAAGTCTTTACAGTGCCGCGGAACCCTAGTTGTTTTTGCCATATTGGCTTTGATAACAAAAGTTCAAAGTGTAGAAGCATCTACATTGTTTTTGGCAACGAGGGTTCCGCGGCACTCTAAAGACTAAAGTGCCGCAGAACCCTCATTGTTTTTGCTATATTGGCTTTGATAACAAAAGTTCAAAGTGTAGAAGCATCTACATTGTTTTTGGCAACGAGGGTTCCGCGGCACTCTAAAGACTAAAGTGCCGCAGAACCCTCATTGTTTTTGCTATATTGGCTTTGATAACAAAAGCTCAAAGTGTAGAAGCATCTACATTGTTTTCGGCAACGAGGGTTCCGCGGCACTGTAAAGAATAAAGTCTTTAGAATGCCTCGGAACCCTCGTTGTATTTGCCATATTGGCTATGATGACAAAAGATCAAAGTGTAGAAGCATCTACATTGTTTTCGGCAACGAGAGTTCCGCGGCACTCTAAAGACTAAAGTGCCACAAACCCTCATTGTTTTTGCCATATTGGCTTTGATAACAAAAGCTCAAAGTGTAGAAGCATCTACATTGTTTTTGGCAACGAGGGTTCTGCGGCACTCTAAAGACTAAAGTGCCGCAGAACCCTCATTGTTTTTGCCATATTGGCTTTGATAACAAAAGCTCAAAGTGTAGAAGCATCTACATTGTTTTCGGCAACGAGGGTTCTGCGGCACTCTAAAGACTAAAGTGCCGCAGAACCCTCATTGTTTTTGCCATATTGGCTCTCATAACAAAAGCTCAAAGTGTAGAAGCATCTACATTGTTTTCGGCAACGAGGGTTCTGCGTCACTCTAAAGACAAAAATGCCGCAGCACCCTCATTGTTTTTGCCATATTATATTTGATAACGAAAGCTCAAAGTGTAGAAGCATCTACATTGTTTTCGGCAACGAGGGTTCCGCGGCACTCTAAAGACTCAAGTCTTTACAGTGCTGCGGAACCCTCGTTGTTTTTGCCATATTGGCTTCGATAACAAAAGCTCAAAGTCTAGAAGCATCTACATTGTTTTCGGCAAAGAGGGATCCGCGGCGCTCTAAAGACTAAAGTCTTTATAGAGCCGCGGAACCCTCGTTGTTATTGTCTTTGATAACAAAAGCTCAAAGTGTAGAAGCATCTACATTGTTTTCGGCAACGAGGGTTCCGCGGCAGTCTAAAGACTAAAGTCTTTAGAGTGCCAAGGAACCCTCGTTGTTTTTGCCATATTGGCTTTGATAACAAAAGCTCAAAGTGTAGAAGCATCTACATTGTTTTCGGTTAACGAGGGTTCCGTGGCACTCTAAAGACTAAAGTGCCGCAGAACCTCATTGTTTTATACATATTGGCTTTGATAACAAAAGCTCAAAGTGTAGAAGCATCTACATTGTTTTCGGCAACGAGTGTTCTGCGGCTCTCTAAAGACTAAAGTCTTTAGAGTGCCGCAGAACCCTCGTTGTTTTTGCCATATTGGCTTTGATAACAAAAGCTCAAAGTGTAGAAGCTTCTACATTGTTCTTCGCAACGAGGTTAGCGCGGCACTCTAAATACTAAAGTCTTTACAGTGCCACGGAACCCTCGTTGTTTTTGCCATATTGTCTTTGATAACAAAAGCTCAAAGTGTAGAAGCATCTACATTGTTTTCGGCAACGAGGGTTCCGCGGCTCTGTAAAGACTAAAGTCTTTAGAGTGCCGCGGAATCCTCGTTGTTTTTGCCATATTGGCTTTGATAACAAAAGCTCAAAGTGTAGAAGCATCTACATTGTTTTCGGAACCCTCGTTGTTTATGCCAATTTGGCTTTGATAACAAAAGCTCAAAGTGTAGAAGCATCTACATTGTTCTTCGCAAGGAGGTTCCGCGGCACTCTAAAGACTAAAGTCTTTACAGTGCCGCGGAACCCTCGTTGTTTTTGCCATATTGTCTTTGATAACAAAAGCTCAAATTGTAGAAGCATCTACATTGTTTTCGGCAACGAGGGTTCCGCGGCACACTAAAGACTAAAGTCTTTAGAGTGAGCGGAACCTCGTTGTTTTTGCCATATTGGCTTTGATAACAAAATCCGAAAGTGTAGAAGCATCTACATTGTTTTCGGCAACGAGGCTTCCGCGGCACTCTAAAGACTAAAGTGCTGCGGAACCCTCGTTGTTTTTGCCATATGGGCTTTGATAACAAAAGCTGAAAGTGTAGAAGCATCTACATTGTTTTCGGCAACGAGGGTTCCGCGGCACTCCAAAGACTAAAGTCCTTAGAGTGCCACGGAACCCTCTTTGTTTTTGCCATGTTGGATTTGATAACAAAAGCTCAAAGTGTAGAAGCATCTACATTGTTTTCGGCAACGAGGGCTCCGCGGCACTCTAAAGACTCAAGTCTTTACAGTGCTGTGGAACCCTCGTTATTTTTGCCATATTGGCTTTGATAACAAAAGCTGAAAGTGTAGAAAGCATCTACATTGTTTTCGGCAACGAGGGTTCCGCGGCACTCTAAAGACTAAAGTGCCGCGGAACCCTCGTTGTTATTGCCATATTGTCTTTGATAACAAAAGCTCGAAGTGTAGAAGCATCTACATTGTTTTCGCAACGAGGGTTCTGCAGCACTCTAAAGACTAAAGTGCCACGGAACCCTCGTTGTTTTTGCCATATTGGCTTTGATAACAAAAGCTCAAAGTGTAGAAGCATCTACATAGTTTTCGGCAACGAGGGCTCCGCGGCACTCTAAAGACTCAAGTCTTTACAGTGCTGCGGAACCCTCGTTATTTTTGCCATATTGGCTTTGATAACAAAAGCTGAAAGTGTAGAAAGCATCTACATTGTTTTCGGCAATGAGGGTTCTGAGGCACTCTAAAGACTAAAGTGCCACGTAACTCTCGTTTTTTTTGCCAACTTGTGTTTGATAACAAAAGCTCAAAGTGTAGAAGCATCTACATTGTTTTCGGCAACGAGGGTTCCACGGCAGTCTAAAGACTGAAGTCTTTACAGTGCCGCGGAACCCTCGTTGTTTTTGCCATATTGGCTTTGATAACAAAAGCTCAAAGTGTAGAAGCATCTACATTGTTTTCGGCAATGAGGGTTCCGCAGCCCTCTAAAGACTAAAGTCTCTAGAGAGCCGCGGAACCCTCGTTGTTATTTCCATATTGTATTTGATAACAAAAGCTCAAATTGTAGAAGCATCTACATTGTTTTCGGCAATGAGGGTTACGCGGCACTCTAAAGACTAAAGTCTTTAGAGTGCCGCGGAACCCTCGTTGTTTTTGCCATATTGGCTTTGATGAAAAAAGATCAAAGTGTAGAAGCATCTACATTGTTTTCGGCAACGAGGGTTCCGCGGCACTCTAAAGACTAAAGGGCCACAGAACCCTCATTGTTTTTGCCATATTGGCTTTAATAACAAAAGCTCAAAGTGTAGAAGCATCTACATTGTTTTCGGCAACGAGGGTTCCCAGGCACTCCAAAGACTAAAGTCTCTAAAGAGCCGCGGAACCCTCGTTCTTATTCCCATATTGTCTTTGATAACAAAAGCTCAAAGTGTAGAAGCATCTACATTGTTTTCGGCAACGAGGGTTCTGCGGCACTCTAAAGACTAAAGTGCCGCAGAACCCTCATTGTTTTTGCCATATTAGCTTTGATAACAAAAGCTGAAAGTGTAGAAGCATCTACATTGTTTTCGGCAACGAGGGTTCTGCGGCACTCTAAAGACTAAAGTGCCGGAGAACCCTCATTGTTTTTGCCATATTTGCTTTGATAACAAAAGCTCAAAGTGTAGAAGCATCTACATTGTTTTCGGCAACGAGGGGTCCGCGCCAGTCTAAAGACTGAAGTCCTTAGAGTGCCGCGGAACCCTCGTTGTTTTTGCCATATTGGCTTTGATAACAAAAGCTCAAAGTGTAGAAGCATCTACTTTGTTTTCGTCAATGAGGGTTCCACGGCGCTCTAAAGACTAAAGTCTTTAGAGTGCCGCAGAACCCTCGTTGTTTTTGCCATATTGGCTTTGATAACAAAAGCTCAAAGTGCAGAAGCATCTACATTGTTTTCGGCAACGAGGGTTCCGCGGCACTCTAAAGACTAAAGTCTTTACAGTGCCGCAGAACCCTCATTGTTTTTTACATATTGGCTTTGATGACAAAAGCTTAAAGTGTAGAAGCATCTACATTGTTTTCGGAACGAGGTTCCGCGGCTCTCTAAAGACTAAAGTCTTTAGAGTGCCGCGGAACCCTCGTTGTTTATGCCATATTGGCTTTGATAACAAAAGCTCAAAATATAGAAGCATCTACATTGTTCTTCGCAACGAGGTTTCCGCGGCACTCTAAAGACTAAAGTCTTTACAGTGCTGCGGAACCCTCGTTGTTTTTGCCATTTTGTCTTAGAGAACAACAGCTAAAATTGTAGAAGCATCTACATTGTTTTCGGTAACGAGGGTTCCGCGGCACTCTAAAGACTAAAGTGCTGCGGAACCCTCGTTGTTTTTGCCATATTGGCTTTGATAACAAAAGCTCAAAGTGTAGAAGCGTCTACATTGTTTTCGGCAACGAGGGTTCCGCGGCACTCCAAAGACTAAAGTCCTTAGAGTGCCACGGAACCCTCGTTGTTTTTGCCATATTGGCTTTCATAACAAAAGCTGAAAGTGTAGAAGCATCTACATTGTTTTCGGCAACGAGGGTTCCACGGCACTCTAAAGACCAAAGTCTTTACAGTGCCGCGGAACCCTCGTGGTTTTTGCCATATTGGCTTTGATAACAAAAGCTCAAAGTGTAGAAGCATCGACCTTGTTTTCGGCAACGAGGGTTCCGCGGCACTCTAAAGACTAAAGTGCCGCAGAACCCTCATTGTTTTTGCTATATTGGCTTTGATAACAAAAGCTCAAAGTGTAGAAGCATCTACATTGTTTTCGGCAACGACGGTTCTGCGGCACTCTAAAGACTAAAGTGCCGCAGAACCCTCATTGTTTTTGCCATATTTTCTTTGATAACAAAAGCTCAAAGTGTAGAAGCATCTACATTGTTTTCGGTAACGAGGGTTCCGCGGCACTCTAAAGACTAAAGTGCCGCAGAACCCTCATTGTTATTGCCATATTGGCTTTGATAACAAAAGCTCAATGTGTAGAAGCATCTACATTGTTTTCGGCAAACGAGGGTTCCGCGGCTCTCTAAAGACTACAGTGTGTACAGTGCCGCGGAACCCTCGTTGTTTTTGCCATATTGGCTTTGATGACAAAAGCTCAAAGTGTAGAAGCATCTACATTGTTTTCGGCAACGAGGGTTCCGCGGCACTTTAAAGACTAAAATGCCGCAGCACCCTCATTGTTATTGCCATATTTAATTTGATAACAAAAGCTCAAAGTGTAGAAGCATCTACATTGTTTTCGTCAACGAGGGTTCCGCGGCACTCTAAAGACTAAAGTCCTTAGAGTGCCGCGGAACCCTCGTTGTTTTTGCCATATTGGCTTTGATAACAAAAGCTCAAAGTGCAGAAGCATCTACATTGTTTTAGGTAACGAGGGTTCCGCGGCACTCTAAAGACTAAAGTGCCGCAGAACCCTCATTGTTTTTTACATATTGGCTTTGATAACAACAGCACAAAGTGTAGAAGCATCTACATTGTTTTCTGCAACGAGTGTTCTGCGGCTCTCTAAAGACAACAGTGGCGAAGGACCGTCGTTGTTTTTGCCATATTGGCTTTGATAACAAAAGCTCAAAGTGCAGAAGCATCTACATTGTTTTCGGCAACGAGGGTTCCGCGGCACTCTAAAGACTAAAGTCTTTACAGTGCCGCGGAACCCTCGTTGTTTTTGCCATATTGTCTTTGATAACAAAAGCTCAAATTGTAGAAGCATCTACATTGTTTTCGGCCACGAGGGTTCCGCGGCACTCTAAAGACTAAAGTCTTTAGAGTGCAGCGGAACCCTCGTTGTTTTTGCCATATTGCCTTTGATAACAAAATCGCAAAGTGTAGAAGCATCTACATTGTTTTCGGCAACGAGGCTTCCGCGGCACTCTAAAGACTAAAGTGCTGCGGAACCCTCGTTGTTTTTGCCATATGGGCTTTGATAACAAAAGCTGAAAGTGTAGAAGCATCTACATTGTTTTCGGCAACGAGGGTTCCGCGGCACTCCAAAGACTAAAGTCCTTAGAGTGCCACGGAACCCTCGTTGTTTTTGCAATATTGGCTTTGATAACAAAAGCTCAAAGTGTAGAAGCATCTACATTGTTTTCGGCAACGAGGGCTCCGCGGCACTCTAAAGACTCAAGTCTTTACAGTGCTGCGGAACCCTCGTTATTTTTGCCATATTGGCTTTGATAACAAAAGCTGAAAGTGTAGAAAGCATCTACATTGTTTTCGGCAACGAGGGTTCGGCGGCACTCTAAAGACTAAAGTGCCGCGGAACCCTCGTTGTTATTGCCATATTATCTTTGATAACAAAAGCTCGAAGTGTAGAAGCATCTACATTGTTCATCGCAACGAGGTTTCCGCGGCACTCTAAAGACTAAAGTCCTTAGAGTGCCACGGAACCCTCGTTGTTTTTGCCATATTGGCTTTGATAACAAAAGCTCAAAGTGTAGAAGCATCTACATTGCTTCGGCAACGAGGGCTCCGCGGCACTCTAAAGACTCAAGTCTTTACAGTGCTGCGGAACCCTCGTTATTTTTGCCATATTGGCTTTGATAACAGGAGCTGAAAGTGTAGAAAGCATCTACATTGTTTTCGGCAACGAGGGTTCTGCGGCACTCTAAAGACTAAAGTGCCGCGGAACCCTCGTTGTTATTGCCATATTGTCTTTGATAACAAAAGCTCAACGTGTAGAAGCATGTACATTGTTCTTCGCAACGAGGGTTTCCGCGGCACTCTAAAGACTAAAGTCATTACAGTGCCGCAGAACCCTCGTTGTTATTGCCATATTGGCTTTGATAACAAAAGGTGAAAGTGTAGAAGCATCTACATTTTTTTCGGCAACGAGGGTTCCGCGGCACTCCAAGGACTAAAGTCTTTAGAGTGCCGCGGAACATTCGTTGTTTTTGCCAGCTTGGCTTTGATAAAAAAAGCTCAAAGTGTAGAAGCATCTACATTGTTTTCAGGAACGAGGGTTCCGCGGCGCTCTAAAGACTAAAGTCTTTACAGTGTGGCGGAACCCTCGTTGTTTTTGCCATATTGGCTTTGATAACAAAAGCTCAAAGTGTAGAAGCATCTACATTTTTTTCGGCAACGAGGGTTCCGCGGCACTCTAAAGACTAAAGTCTTTAGAGTGCCGCGGAACCCTCGTTGTTTTTGCCATATTGGCTTTGATAACAAAAGCTGAAAGTGTAGAAGCATCTACATAGTTTTCGACAACGAAGGTTCCGCAGCACTCTAAAGACTAATGTGCCGCAGAACCCTCGTTGTTTTTGCCATATTGGCTTTGATAAAAAAAGCTCAAAGTGTAGAAGCATCTACATTGTTTTCGGCAACGAGGGTTCCGCGGCACTCTAAAGATTAAAGTGCCACGGAACCCTCGTTGTTTTTGCCATCTTGGCTTTGATAACAAACGCTCAAAGTGTAGAAGCATCTACATTGTTTTCGGCAACGAGGGTTCCGCGGCACTCTAAAGACTAAAGTGCCGCAGAACCCTCGTTGTTTTTGCCATATTGGCTTTGATAACAAAAGCTGAAAGTGTAGGAGCATATACATTGTTTTCGGCAACGAGGGTTCCGCGGCACTCTAAAGACTAATGTCTTTACAGTGCCGCGGAACCCTCGTTGTTTTGCCATATTGGCTTTGATAACAAAAGCTCAAAGTGTAGAGGCATCTACATTGTCTTCAGCAACGAGGGTTCCGCGGCACTCTAAAGACTAAAGTGCCGCAGAACCCTCGTTGTATTTGCCATATTGGCTTTGATAACAAAAGCTCCAAGTGTAGAAGCATCTGCATTGTTTTCGGCAACGAGGGTTCTGCGGCACTCTAAAGACTAAAGTGCCGAAGAACCCTCGTTGTTTTTGCCATATTGGCTTTGATAACAAAAGCTCAAAGTATAGAAGCTTCTGCATTGTTTTCGGCAACGAGGGTTCTGCGGCACTCTAAAGACTAAAGTGCCTCAGAACCCTCGTTGTTATTGCGATATTGGCTTTGATAACAAAAGCTCAAGGTGTAGAAGCATCTAGATTGTTTTCGGCAACGAGGGTTCTGCGGCACTCTAAAGACTAAAGTGCCGCAGAACCCTCGTTGTTTTTGCCATATTGGCTGTGATAACATAAGGTGAAAGTGTAGAAGCATCAACATTGTTTTCGGCAACGAGGGTTCCGCGGCACTCTAAAGACTAAAGTGCTTAAAAGTGCCGCGGATCCCTCGTTGTTTTTGCCATATTGGCTTTGATAACAAAAGCTCAAAGTGTAGAAGCATCTACATTGTTTTCGGCAACGGGGGTTCCGTGTCACTCTAAAGAATTAAGTGCCGCGGAACCCTCGTTGTTATTGCCATATTGGCTTTGATAAGAAAAGCTCATAGTGTAGAAGCATCAACGTTGTTTTCGGCAATGAGGGTGCAGCGGCACTCTAAAGACTAAAGTGCCGCAGAACCCTCGTTGTTTTTGCCATATTGGCTTTGATAACAAAAGCTCATAGTGTAGAAGCGTCAACATTGTTTTCGGCAATGAGGGTTCCGTGGAACTCTAAAGACTAAAGTGCTTAAAAGTGCCGCGGATACCTCGTTGTTTTTGCCATATTGGCTTTGATAACAAAAGCTCAAAGTGTAGAAGCATCTACATTGTTTTCGGCAACGAGGGTTCTGCGGCACTCTAAAGACTAAAGTGCCGCGGAATCCTCGTTGTTTTTCCCATATTGGCTTTGATAACAAAAGCTCAAAGTGTAGAAGCATCTACATTGTTTTCGGCAACGAGGGTTCCGCGGCTCTCTAAAGACTAAAGTCTTTGGAGTGCCGCAGAACCCTCGTTGTATTTGCCATATTGGCTTTGATAAAAAAAGCTCAAAGTGTAGAAGCATCTACATTGTTTTCGGCAACGGGGGTTCCGCGGCACACTGAAGACTAAAGTGCCACGGAACCCTCGTTGTTTTTGCCATATTGGCTTTAATAACAAAAGCTGAAAATGTAGAAACATCTACATTGTTTTCGCGAACGAGGGTTCCACGGCACTCTGAAGACTATATTCTTTACCGTGCCGCGGAACCCTCATTGTTTTTGCCATATTGTCTTTGATAACAAAAGCTCAAAGTGTAGAAGCATCTGCATTGTTTTCGGCAACGAGGGTTCTGCGGCAGTCTAAAGACTAAAGTGCCGCATTACTCTCGTTGTTTTTGCCATATTGGCTTTGATAACAAAAGCTCAAAGTGTAGAAGCATCTACATTGTTTTCGACAACGAGGTTCCGCGGCACTCTAAAGGCTAAAGTGCCACAGAACCCTCGTTGTTTTTGCCATATTGGCTTTGATAAAAAAAGCTCAAAGTGTAGAAGCATCTACATTGTTTTCTGTAACGAGGGTTCCGCGGCACTCTAAAGACTAAAGTGCCACGGAACCCTCGTTGTTTTTGCCATATTGGTTTTGATAACAAAAGCTCAAAGTGTAGAAGCATCTACATTGTTTTGGCAACGAGGGTTCCGCGGCACTGTAAAGACTAAAGTCTTCAGAGTGCCACGGAACCCTCGTTGTTTTTGCCATATTGGCTTTGATAACAAAAGCTGAAAGTGTAGAAGCATCTACATTGTTTTCAGTAACGAGGGTTCCACGGCACTCTAAAGACTATAGTCTTTACCGTGCCGCGGAACCCTCGTTGTTTTTGCCATATTGGCTTTGATAACAAAAGCTCAAAGTGTAGAAGCATCTACATCGTTTTCGGAAACGAGCGTTCTGAGGCAGTCTAAAGACTAAGTGCCGCATTACCCTCGTTTTTTTTGCCATATTCGCTTTGATAACAAAAGGTGAAAGTGTAGAAGCATCTACATTGTTTTCGGCAACGAGGGTTCCGCGGCACTCCAAGGACTAAAGTCTTTAGAGTGCCGCGGAACCCTCGTTGTTTTAGCCATATTGGCTTTGATAAAAAAAGCTCAAAGTGTAGAAGCATCTACATTGTTTTCAGGCAAAGAGGGTTCCGCGGCACTCTAAAGACGAAAGTCTTTACAGTGTGGCGGAACCCTCGTTGTTTTTGCCATATTGGCTCTGATAACAAAAGCTCAAAGTGTAGAAGGATCTACATTGTTTTCGGCAACGAGGGTTCCGCGGCACTCCAAGGACTAAAGTCTTCAGACTCCCGTGGAACCCTCCTTGTTTTTGCCATATTGGCTGTGATAACAAAAGGTGAAAGTGTAGAAGCATCTTCATTGTTTTCGGAACGAGGGTTCCGCGGCACTCTAAAGACTAAAGTGCCGCAGAACCCTCGTTGTTTTTGCCATATTGGCTTTGATAACAAAACTCATAGTCTAGAAGCATCAACATTGTTTTCGGCAATGAGGGTTCCGTGACACTCTAAAGACTAAAGTGCTTAAAAGTGCCGCGGATCCCTCGTTGTTTTTGTAATATTGGCTTTGATAACAAAAGCTCAAAGTGTAGAAGCATCTGCATTGTTTTCGGCAACGAGGGTTCTGCGGCAGTCTAAAGACTAAAGTGCCGCATTACCCTCGTTGTTTTTGCCATATTGGCTTTGATAACTAAAGCTCAAAGTGTAGAAGCATCTACATAGTTTTCGACAACGAAGGTTCCGCGGCACTCTAAAGGCTAAAGTGCCGCAGAACCCTCGTTGTTTTTGCCATATTGGCTTTGATAAAAAAAGCTCAAAGTGTAGAAGCATCTACATTGTTTTCGGCAACGAGGGTTCCGCGGCACTCTAAAGACTAAAGTGCCACGGAACCCTCGTTGTTTTTGCCATATTGGCTTTGTTAACAAAAGCTCAAAGTGTAGAAGCATCTACATTGTTTTGGCAACGAGGGTTCCGCGGCACTCTAAAGACTAAAGTCTTCAGAGTGCCACGGAACCCTCGTTGTTTTTGCCATATTGGCTTTGATAACAAAAGCTCAAAGTGTAGAAGCATCTACATTGTTTTCGGCAACGAGGGTTCTGCGGCACTCTAAAGACTAAAGTGCCGCAGAACCCTGATTGTTTATGCCATATTGGCTCTGATAACAAAAGCTCAAAGTGTAGAAGCATCTACTTTGTTTTCGGCAACGAGGGTTCCGCGGCTCTCTAAAGACTAAAGTCTTTGGAGTGCCGCAGAACCCTCGTTGTTTTTGCCATATTGGCTTTGATAAAAAAAGCTCAAAGTGTAGAAGCATCTACATTGTTTTCGGCAACGGGGGTTCCGCGTCACTCTAAAGACTAAAGTGCCACGGAACCCTCGTTGTTTTTGCCATATTGGCTTTCATAACAAAAGCTGAAAGTGTAGAAACATCTACATTGTTTTCGGCAACGAGGGTTCCACGGCACTCTAAAGACTATAGTCTTTACCGTGCCTCGGAACCCTCGTTGTTTTTGCCATATTGGCTTTGATAACAAAAGCTCAAAGTGTAGAAGCATCTGCATTGTTTTCAGCAACGAGGGTTCTGCGGCAGTCTAAAGACTAAAGTGCCGCATTACCCTCGTTGTTTTTGCCATATTGGCTTTGATAACAAAAGGTGAAAGTGTAGAAGCATCTACATTGTTTTCGGCAACGAGGGTTCCGCAGCACTCCAAAGACTAAAGTCTTTAGAGTGCCACGAACCCTCGTTTTTTTTGCCATATTGGCTTTGATAACAAAAGCTCAAAGTGTAGAAGCATCTACATTGTTTTCGGCAACGAGGGTTCTGCGGCACTCTAAAGACTAAAGTGCCACGGAACCCTCGTTGTTTTTGCCATATTGGCTTTGATAACAAAAGCTCAAAGTGTAGATGCATCTACATTGTTTTCGGCAACTAGGGTTCGGCGGCACTCTAAAGACTAATGTCTTTACAGTGCCGCGGAACCCTCGTTGTTTTTGCCATATTGGCTTTGATAACAAAAGCTCAAAGTGTAGAAGCATCTACATTGTTTTCGGCAACGAGGGTTCAGCGGCACTCTAAAGACTAAAGTGCCACAGAACCCTCGTTGTTTTTGCCATATTGGCTTTGATAACAAAAGCTCAAAGTGTAGAAGCATCTACATTGTTTTCGGCAATGAGGGTTCCGCGGCACTCTAAAGAATAAAGTGCTGCGAAACCCTCATTGTTTTTGCCATATTGGCTTTGATAAAAAAATCTCAAAGTGTAGAAGCATCTACATTGATTTCGGCAACGAGGGTTCCGCGGCACTCTAAAGACTAAAGTGCTGCAGAACCCTGATCGTTTTTGCCATATTGGCTCTGATAACAAAAGCTCAAAGTGTAGAAGGATCTACATTGTTTTCGGCAACGAGGGTTCCGCGGCACTCTAAAGACTAAAGTCTTCACAGTGCCGGGGAACCCTCGTTGTTTTTGCCATATTGGCTTTGATAACAAAAGCTGAAAGTGTAGAAGCATCTACATTGTTTTCGGCAACGAGGGTTCCGCGGCACTCTAAAGACTAAAGTGCCGCAGAACCCTCGTTGTTTTTGCCATATTGGCTTTGATAACAAAACTCAAAGTGTAGAAGCATCAACATTGTTTTCGGCAACGAGGGTTCCGCGGCACTCTAAAGACTAAAGTGCTTAAAAGTGCCACGGAACCCTCGTTGTTTTTGCCATATTGGCTTTGATAACAAAAGCTCAAAGTGTAGAAGCATCTCCATTGTTTTCGGCAACAAGGGTTCAGCGGCACTCTAAAGACTAAAGTGCCGCGGAACCCTCGTTGTTTTTGCCATATTGGCTTTGATAACAAAAGCTCAAAGTGTAGAAGCATCTACATTGTTTTCGGCAACGGGGGTTCCGTGTCACTCTAAAGAATAAAGTGCCGCGGAACCCTCGTTGTTTTTGCCATATTGGCTTTGATAACAAAAGCTCAAAGTGTAGAAGCATCTGCATTGTTTTCGGCAACGAGGGTTCTGCGGCACTCTAAAGACTAAAGTGCCGCAGAACCCTCGTTGTTTTTGCCATATTGGCTGTGATAACAAAAGGTGAAAGTGTAGAAGCATCTTCATTGTTTTCGGCAACGAGGGTTCCGCGGCACTCTAAAGACTAAAGTGCCGCAGAACCCTCGTTGTTTTTGCCATATTGGCTTTGATAACAAAACTCATAGTGTAGAAGCATCAACATTGTTTTCGGCAATGAGGGTTCCGTGGCACTCTAAAGACTAAAGTGCTTAAAAGTGCCGCGGATCCCTCGTTGTTTTTGTAATATTGGCTTTGATAACAAAAGCTCAAAGTGTAGAAGTATCTGCATTGTTTTCGGCAACGAGGGTTCTGCGGCAGTCTAAAGACTAAAGTGCCGCGGAACCCTCGTTGTTTTTGCCATATTGGCTTTGATAACAAAAGCTCAAAGTGTAGAAGCATCTACATTGTTTTCGGCAACGGGGGTTCCGTGTCACTCTAAAGAATAAAGTGCCGCGGAACCCTCGTTGTTTTTGCCATATTGGCTTTGATAACAAAAGCTCAAAGTGTAGAAGCATCTACATTGTTTTCGGCAACGAGGGTTCCGCGGCACTCTAAAGACTAAAGTGCCGCAGAACCCTGATTGTTTATGCCATATTGGCTCTGATAACAAAAGCTCAAAGTGTAGAAGCATCTACTTTGTTTTCGGCAACGAGGGTTCCGCGGCTCTCTAAAGACTAAAGTCTTTGGAGTGCCGCAGAACCCTCGTTGTTTTTGCCATATTGGCTTTGATAAAAAAGCTCAAAGTGTAGAAGCATCTACATTGTTTTCGGCAACGGGGGTTCCGCGTCACTCTAAAGACTAAAGTGCCACGGAACCCTCGTTGTTTTTGCCATATTGGCTTTCATAACAAAAGCTGAAAGTGTAGAAACATCTACATTGTTTTGGAACGAGGGTTCCACGGCACTCTAAAGACTATAGTCTTTACCGTGCCTCGGAACCCTCGTTGTTTTTGCCATATTGGCTTTGATAACAAAAGCTCAAAGTGTAGAAGCATCTGCTTTGTTTTCGGCAACGAGGTTTCTGCGGCAGTCTAAAGACTAAAGTGCCGCATTACCCTCGTTGTTTTTGCCATATTGGCTTTGATAACAAAAGGTGAAAGTGTAGAAGCATCTACATTGTTTTCGGCAACGAGGGTTCCGCGGCACTCCAAAGACTAAAGTCTTTAGAGTGCCACGATTCCCTCGTTGTTTTTGCCATATTGGCTTTGATAAAAAAAGCTCAAAGTGTAGAAGCATCTACATTGTTTTCAGCAACGAGGGTTCCGCGGCACTCTAAAGACTAAAGTGCCGCGGAACCCTCGTTGTTTTTGCCATATTGGCTTTGATAACAAAAGCTCAAAGTGTAGAAGCATCTACATTGTTTTCGGCAACGAGGGTTCCGCGGCACTCTAAAGACTAATGTCTTTACAGTGCCGCGGAACCCTCGTTGTTTTTGCCATAATGGCTTTGATAACAAAAGCTCAAAGTGTAGAAGCATCTACATTGTTTTCGGCAACGAGGGTTCGCGGCACTCTAAAGACTAAAGTGCCACAGAACCCTCGTTGTTTTTGCCATATTGGCTTTGATAACAAAAGCTCAAAGTGTAGAAGCATCTACATTGTTTTCGGCAACGAGGGTTCCGCGGCACTCTAAAGACTAAAGTCTTTAAAGTGCTGCAGAACCCTCGTTGTTTTTGCCATATTGGCTTTGATAACAAAAGCTCAAAGTGTAGAAGCATCTACATTGTTTTCGGCAACGAGGGTTCCGCGGCACTCTAAAGACTAAAGTGCCGCAGAACCCTGATTGTTTTTGCCATATTGGCTTTGATAACAAAAGCTCAAAGTGTAGAAGCATCTACATTGTTTTCGGCAACGAGGGTTCCGCGGCACTCTAAAGACTAAAGTCTTTAAGTGCCGCGGAACCCTCGTTGTTTTTGCCATATTGGCTTTGATAACAAAAGCTCAAAGTGTAGAAGCATCTACATTGTTTTCGGCAACGAGGGTTCCGCGGCACTCTAAAGACTAAAGTGCCGCAGAACCCTCGTTGTTTTTGCCATATTGGCTTTGATAACAAAAGCTCAAAGTGTAGAAGCATCTACATTGTTTTCGGCAACGAGGGTTCCGCGGCACTCTAAAGACTAAAGTGCTTTAAAGTGCCGCGGAACCCTCGTTGTTTTTGCCATATTGGCTTTGATAACAAAAGCTCAAAGTGTAGAAGCATCTACATTGTTTTCGGCAACGAGGGTTCTGCGGCACTCTAAAGACTAAAGTGCCGCAGAACCCTCGTTGTTTTTGCCATATTGGCTTTGATAACAAAAGCTCAAAGTGTAGAAGCATCTACATTGTTTTCGGCAACGAGGGTTCCGTGTCACTCTAAAGAATAAAGTGCCGCGGAACCCTCGTTGTTTTTGCCATATTGGCTTTGATAACAAAAGCTCCAAGTGTAGAAGCATCTGCATTGTTTTCGGCAACGAGGGTTCTGCGGCAATCTAAAGACTAAAGTGCCGCAGAACCCTCGTTGTTTTTGCCATATTGGCTTTGATAACAAAAGCTGAAAGTGTAGAAGCATCTACATTGTTTTCGGCAACGAGGGTTCCGCGGCACTCTAAAGACTAAAGTGCCGCAGAACCCTCGTTGTTTTTGCCATATTGGCTTTGATAACAAAACTCATAGTGTAGAAGCATCAACATTGTTTTCGGCAACGAGGGTTCCGCGGCACTCTAAAGACTAAAGTGCTTAAAAGTGCCGCGGATCCCTCGTTGTTTTTGTAATATTGGCTTTGATAACAAAAGCTCAAAGTGTAGAAGTATCTGCATTGTTTTCGGCAACGAGGGTTCTGCGGCAGTCTAAAGACTAAAGTGCCGCGGAACCCTCGTTGTTTTTGCCATATTGGCTTTGATAACAAAAGCTCAAAGTGTAGAAGCATCTACATTGTTTTCGGCAACGGGGGTTCCGTGTCTCTCTAAAGAATAAAGTGCCGCGGAACCCTCGTTGTTTTTGCCATCTTGGCTTTGATAACAAAAGCTCAAAGTGTAGAAGCATCTACATTGTTTTCGGCAACGAGGGTTCCGCGGCACTCTAAAGACTAAAGTGCCGCAGAACCCTGATTGTTTTGCCATATTGGCTCTGATAACAAAAGCTCAAAGTGTAGAAGCATCTACTTTGTTTTCGGCAACGAGGGTTCCGCGGCTCTCTAAAGACTAAAGTCTTTGGAGTGCCGCAGAACCCTCGTTGTATTTGCCATATTGGCTTTGATAAAAAAAGCTCAAAATGTAGAAGCATCTACATTGTTTTCGGCAACGGGGGTTCCGCGTCACTCTAAAGACTAAAGTGCCACGGAACCCTCGTTGTTTTTGCCATATTGGCTTTCATAACAAAAGCTGAAAGTGTAGAAACATCTACATTGTTTTCGGCAACGAGGGTTCCTCGGCACTCCAAAGACTAAAGTCTTTAGAGTGCCACGATTCCCTCATTGTTTTTGCCATATTGGCTTTGATAAAAAAAGCTCAAAGTGTAGAAGCATCTACTTTGTTTTCGGCAACGAGGTTCTGCGGCACTCTAAAGACTAAAGTGCCGCGGAACCCTCGTTGTTTTTGCCATATTGGCTTTGATAACAAAAGCTCAAAGTGTAGAAGCATCTACATTGTTTTCGGCAACGAGGGTTCCGCGGCACTCCAAAGACTAAAGTCTTTAGAGTGCCACGGAACCCTCGTTGTTTTTGCCATATTGGCTTTGATAAAAAAAACTCAAAGTGTAGAAGCATCTACATTGTTTTCAGCAACGAGGGTTCCGGGGCACTCTAAAGACTAAAGTGCCACAGAACCCTCGTTGTTTTTGCCATATTGGCTTTGATAACAAAAGCTCAAAGTGTAGTAGCATCTACATTGTTTTCGGCAATGAGATTTCAGCGGCACTCTAAAGACTAAAGTGCCGCAGAACCCTCATTGTTTTTGCCATATTGGCTTTGATAACAAAAGCTCAAAGTGTAGAAGCATCTCCATTGTTCTTGGCAACGAGGGGTCCGCGGCACTCTAAAGACTAAAAAGTGCCGCAGAACCCTCGTTGTTTTTGCCATATTGGCTTTGATAACAAAAGCTCAAAGTGTAGAAGCATCTACATTGTTTTCGGCAACGAGGGTTCCGCGACACACTAAATACTAAAAAGACCCTCGTTGTTATTGCCATATTGGCTTTGATAAGAAAAGCTCATAGTGTAGAAGCATCTACATTGTTTTTGCACTCTAAAGAATAAAGTGCCGCAGAACCCTCGTTGTATTTGCCATATTGGCTTTGATAAAAAAAGCTCAAAGTGTAGAAGCATCTACATTGTTTTCGGCAACGGGGGTTCCGCGTCACTCTAAAGACTAAAGTGCCACGGAACCCTCGTTGTTTTTGCCATATTGGCTTTCATAACAAAAGCTGAAAGTGTAGAAACATCTACATTGTTTTCGGGAACGAGGGTTCCACGGCACTCTAAAGACTATAGTCTTTACCGTGCCTCGGAACCCTCGTTGTTTTTGCCATATTGGCTTTGATAACAAAAGCTCAAAGTGTAGAAGCATCTGCATTGTTTTCGGCAACGAGGGTTCTGCGGCAGTCTAAAGACTAAAGTGCCGCATTACCCTCGTTGTTTTTGCCATATTGGCTTTGATAACAAAAGCTCAAAGTCTAGAAGCATCTACATTGTTTTCGGCAACGAGGGTTCCGCGGCACTCCAAAGACTAAAGTCTTTAGAGTGCCACGATTCCCTCGTTGTTTTTGCCATATTGGCTTTGATAAAAAAAGCTCAAAGTGTAGAAGCATCTACATTGTTTTCAGCAACGAGGGTTCCGCGGCACTCTAAAGACTAAAGTCTTTACAGTGTCGCGGAACCCTCGTTTTTTTTGCCATATTGGCATTGATAACAAAATCTCAAAATGTAGAAGCATCTACATTGTTTTCGGCAACGAGCGTTCCGCGGCACTCTAAAGACTAAAGTGCCGCGGAACCCTCGTTGTTTTTGCCATATTGGCTTTGATAACAAAAGCTCAAAGTGTAGAAGCATCTACATTGTTTTCGGCAACGAGGGTTCAGCGGCACTCTAAAGACTAAAGTGCCGCAGAACCCTCGTTGTTTTTGCCATATTGGCTTTGATAACAAAAGCTCAAAGTGTAGAAGCATCTACATTGTTTTCGGCAACGAGGGTTCCGCGGCACTCTAAAGACTAAAGTGCCGCAGAACCCTCGTTGTTTTTGCCATATTGGCTTTGATAACAAAAGCTCAAAGTGTAGAAGCATCTACATTGTTTTCGGCAATGAGGGTTCCGCGGCACTCTAAAGACTAAAGTGCTTTAAAGTGCCGCGGATCCCTCGTTGTTTTTGCCATATTGGCTTTGATAACAAAAGCTGAAAGTGTAGAAGCATCTACATTGTTTTCGGCAACGAGGGTTCAGCGACACTCTAAAGACTAAAGTGCCACAGAACCCTCGTTGTTATTGCCATATTGGCTTTGATAAGAAAAGCTCATAGTGTAGAAGCATCAACGTTGTTTTCGGCAATGAGGGTGCAGCGGCACTCTAAAGAATAAAGTGCCGCGAAACCCTCATTGTATTTGCCATATTGGCTTTGATAAAAAAAGCTCAAAGTGTAGAAGCATCTACATTGTTTTCGGCAACGGGGTTCCGCGCACTCTAAAGACTAAAGTGCCACGGAACCCTCGTTGTTTTTGCCATATTGGCTTTCATAACAAAAGCTGAAAGTGTAGAAACATCTACATTGTTTTCGGGAACGAGGGTTCCACGGCACTCTAAAGACTATAGTCTTTACCGTGCCTCGGAACCCTCGTTGTTTTTGCCATATTGGCTTTGATAACAAAAGCTCAAAGTGTAGAAGCATCTGCATTGTTTTAGGCAACGAGGGTTCTGCGGCAGTCTAAAGACTAAAGTGCCGCATTACCCTCGTTGTTTTTGCCTTATTGGCTTTGATAACAAAAGTTGAAAGTGTAGAAGCATCTACATTGTTTTCGGCAACGAGGGTTCCGCGGCACTCTAAAGACTAAAGTCTTTAGAGTGCCACGGAACCCTCGTTGTTTTTGCCATATTGGCTTTGATAAAAAAGCTCAAAGTGTAGAAGCATCTACATTGTTTTCAGCAACGAGGGTTCCGCGGCACTCTAAAGACTAAAGTCCTTAGAGTGTCGCGGAACCCTCGTTGTTTTTGCCATATTGGCTTTGATAACAAAAGCTGAAAGTGTAGAAGCATCTACATTGTTTTCGGCAACGAGGGTTCTGCGGCACTCTAAAGACTAAAGTGCCGCAGAACCCTCGTTGTTTTTGCCATATTGGCTTTGATAAAAAAAGCTCAAAGTGTAGAAGCATCTACATTGTTTTCGGCAACGAGGGGTGCAGCGGCACTCTAAAGACTAAAGTGCCGCAGAACCCTCGTTGTTTTTGCCATATTGGCTTTGATAACAAAAGCTCAAAGTGTAGAAGCATCTACATTGTTTTCGGCAACGAGAGTTCCGCGGCACTCTAAAGACTAAAGTGCCGCAGAACCCTCGTTGTTTTTGCCATATAGGCTTTGATAACAAAAGCTCATAGTGTAGAAGCGTCAACATTGTTTTCGGCAATGAGGGTTCCGTGGAACTCTAAATACTAAAGTGCTTAAAAGTGCCGCGGATCCCTCGTTGTTGTTGCCATATTGGCTTTGATAATAAAAGCTGAAAGTGTAGAAGCATCTACATTGTTTTCGGCAACGAGGGTTCAGCGACACTCTAAAGACTAAAGTCCCACAGAAACCTCGTTGTTATTGCCATATTGGCTTTGATAAGAAAAGCTCATAGTGTAGAAGCATCAACGTTGTTTTCGGCAATGAGGGTGCAGCGGCACTCTAAAGACTAAAGTGCCGTAGAACCCTCGTTGTTTTTGCCATATTGGCTTTGATAACAAAAGCTCAAAGTGTAGAAGCATCTACATTGTTTTCGGCAACGAGGGTTCCGCGGCACTCTAAAGACTAAAGTGCCGCAGAACCCTCGTTGTTTTTGCCATATTGGCTTTGATAACAAAAGCTCATAGTGTAGAAGCATCAACATTGTTTTCGGCAACGAGGGTTCCGTGGCACTCTAAAGACTAAAGTGCTTAAAAGTGCCGCGGATCCCTCGTTGTTTTTGCTATATTGGCTTTGATAACAAAAGCTCAAAGTGTAGAAGCATCTGCATTGTTTTCGGCAACGAGGGTTCTGGGGCAGTCTAAAGACTAAAGTGCCGCGGAACCCTCGTTGTTTTTGCCATATTGGCTTTGATAACAAAAGCTCAAAGTGTAGAAGCATCTACATTGTTTTCGGCAACGGGGGTTCCGCGTCACTCTAAAGAATAAAATGCCGCGAAACCCTCGTTGTTTTTGCCATATTGGCTTTGATAACAAAAGCTCAAAGTGTAGAAGCATCTACATTGTTTTCGGCAACGAGGGTTCCGCGGCACTCTAAAGACTAAAGTGCCGGAGAACCCTGATTGTTTTTGCCATATTGGCTCTGATAACAAAAGCTCAAAGTGTAGAAGCATCTACATTGTTTTCGGCAACGAGGGTTCCGCGGCTCTCTAAAGACTAAAGTCTTTGGAGTGCCGCAGAACCCTCGTTGTATTTGCCATATTGGCTTTGATAAAAAAGCTCAAAGTGTAGAAGCATCTACATTGTTTTCGGCAACGGGGGTTCCGCGGCACACTGAAGACTAAAGTGCCACGGAACCCTCGTTGTTTTTGCCATATTGGCTTTAATAACAAAAGCTGAAAGTGTAGAAACATCTACATTGTTTTCGGGAACGAGGCTTCCACGGCACTCTGAAGACTATATTCTTTACCGTGCCGCGGAACCCTCGTTGTTTTTGCCATATTGGCTTTGATAACAAAAGCTCAAAGTGTAGAAGCATCTGCATTGTTTTCGGCAACGAGGTTTCTGCGGCAGTCTAAAGACTAAAGTGCCGCATTACCCTCGTTGTTTTTGCCATATTGGCTTTGATAACAAAAGCTCAAAGTCTAGAAGCATCTACATTGTTTTCGGCAACGAGGGTTCCGCGGCACTCTAAAGACTAAAGTCTTTAGAGAACCCTCGTTGTTTTTGCCATATTGGCTTTGATAACAAAAGCTCAAAGTGTAGAAGCATCTACATTGTTTTCGGCAACGAGGGTTCCGCGGCACTCTAAAGACTAAAGTGCCGCGGAACCCTCGTTGTTTTTGCCATATTGGCTTTGATAACAAAAGCTCAAAGTGTAGAAGCATCTACATTGTTTTCGGCAACGAAGGTTCCGCGGCACTCTAAAGACTAAAGTGCCGCAGAACCCTCGTTGTTTTTGCCATAGTGGCCTTGATAAAAAAGCTCAAAGTGTAGAAGCATCTACATTGTTTTGGCAACGAGGGTTCCGCGGCACTCTAAAGACTAAAGTCTTCAGAGTGCCACGGAACCCTCGTTGTTTTTGCCATATTGGCTTTGATAACAAAAGCTGAAAGTGTAGAAGCATCTACATTGTTTTCAGTAACGAGGGTTCCACGGCACTCTAAAGACTATAGTCTTTACGAAAGTGCCGCGCAACCCTCGTTGTTTTTGCCATATTGGCTTTGATAACAAAAGCTCAAAGTGTAGAAGCATCTGCATTGTTTTCGGCAACGAGGGTTCTGCGGCAGTCTAAAGACTAAGTGCCGCATTACCCTTGTTGTTTTTGCCATATTGGCTTTGATAACAAAATGTGAAAGTGTAGAAGCATCTACATTGTTTTCGGCAACGAGGGTTCCGTGGCACTCCAAGGACTAAAGTCTTTAGAGTGCCGTGGAACCCTCGTTGTTTTTGCCATCTTGGCTTTGATAAAAAAGCTCAAAGTGTAGAAGCATCTACATTGTTTCGGGAACGAGGGTTCCGCGGCACTCTAAAGACTAAAGTCTTTACAGTGTGGCGGAACCCTCGTTGTTTTTGCCATATTGGCTTTGATAACAAAATCTCAAAGTGTAGAAGCATCTACATTTTTTTCGGCAATGAGGGTTCCGCGGCGCTCTAAAGACTAAAGTCTTTAGACTCCCGTGGAACCCTCGTTGTTTTTGCAATATTGGCTTTCATAACAAAAGCTGAAAGTGTAGAAGCATCTACATTGTTTTTGGCAACGAGGTTTCCACGGCTCTCTAAAGACTGAAGTCTTTAGAGTGCCGCAGAACCCTCGTTGTTTTTGCCATATTGGCTTTCATAACAAAAGCTCAAAGTGTAGAAGCATCTACATTGTTTTCGGCAACGGGGTTCCGGGTCACTCTAAAGACTAAAGTGCCGCGGAACCCTCGTTGTTTTTGCCATATTGGCTTTGATAACAAAAGCTCAAAGTGTAGAAGCATCTATATTGTGTTCGGCAACGAGGGTTCTGCGGCAATCTAAAGACTAAAGTGCAGCAGAACCCTCGTTTTTTTTGCCATATCGGCTTTGATAACAAAAGCTGAAAGTGTAGAAGCATCTACATTGTTTTCGGCAACGAGGGTTCCGCGGCACTCTAAAGACTAAAGTCTTTAAAGTGCCGCGGATCCCTCGTTGTTTTTGCCATATTGGCTTTGATAACAAAAGCTCAAAGTCTAGAAGCATCTGCACTGTTTACGGCAACGAGGGTTCTGCGGCAGTCTAAAGACTAAAGTGCCGCAGAACCCTGATTGTTTTTGCCATATTGGCTCTGATAACAAAAGCTCAAAGTGTAGAAGCATCTACATTGTTTTCGGCAATGAGGGTTCCGCGTCACTCTAAAGACTAAAATGCCGCGGAACCCTCGTTGTTTTTCCCATATTGGCTTTGATAACAAAAGGTGGAAGTGTAGAAGCATCTACATTGTTTTCGGCAATGAGGGTTCCGCGTCACTCTAAAGACTAAAATGCCGCGGAACCCTCGTTGTTTTTCCCATATTGGCTTTGATAACAAAAGGTGAAAGTGTAGAAGCATCTACATTGTTTTTGGCAACGAGGGTTCCGCGGCACTCTAAAGACTAAAGTGCCACGGAACCCTCGTTGTTTTTGCCATATTGGCTTTGATAACAAAAGCTCAAAGTGTAGAAGCATCTACATTGTTTTCGGCAACGAGGGTTCCGCGGCACTCTAAAGACTAATGTCTTTACAGTGCCGCGGAACCCTCGTTGTTTTTGCCATATTGGCTTTGATAACAAAAGCTCAAAGTGTAGAAGCATCTACATTGTTTTCGGCAACGAGGGTTCCGCGGCACTCTAAAGACTAAAGTGCCGCAGAACCCTCGTTGTTTTTGCCATATTGGCTTTGATAACAAAAGCTCAAAGTGTAGAAGCATCTACATTGTTTTCGGCAACGAGGGTTCCGCGGCACTCTAGACTAATGTCTTTACAGTGCCGCGGAACCCTCGTTGTTTTTGCCATATTGGCTTTGATAACAAAAGATCAAAGTGTAGAAGCATCTACATTGTTTTCAGCAACGAGGGTTCCGCGGCACTCTAAAGACTAAAGTGCCGCAGAACCCTCGTTGTTTTTGCCATATTGGCTTTGATAACAAAAGCTCAAAGTGTAGAAGCATCTACATTGTGTTCGGCAACGAGGGTTCCGCGGCACTCTAAAGACTAAAGTGCCGCAGAACCCTCGTTGTTTTTGCCATATTGGCTTTGATAACAAAAGCTCAAAGTGTAGAAGCATCTACATTGTTTTCGGCAACGAGGGTTCCGCGGCACTCTAAAGACTAAAGTGCCGCAGAACCCTGATTGTTTTTGCCATATTGGCTCTGATAACAAAAGCTGAAAGTGTAGAAGCATCTACATTGTTTTTGGCAACGAGGTTTCCGCGGCTCTCTAAAGACTGAAGTCTTTAGAGTGCCGCAGAACCCTCGTTGTTTTTGCCATATTGGCTTTCATAACAAAAGCTCAAAGTGTAGAAGCATCTACATTGTTTTCGGCAACGGGGGTTCCGGGTCACTCTAAAGACTAAAGTGCCGCAGAACCCTCGTTGTTTTTGCCATATTGGCTTTGATAACAAAAGCTCAAAGTGTAGAAGCATCTACATTGTTTTCGGCAACGAGGGTTCCGCGGCACTCTAAAGACTAAAGTGCCGCAGAACCCTGATTGTTTTTGCCATATTGGCTCTGATAACAAAAGCTCAAAGTGTAGAAGCATCTACATTGTTTTCGGCAATGAGGGTTCCGCGGCTCTCTAAAGACTAAAGTCTTTGGAGTGCCGCAGAACCCTCGTTGTATTTGCCATATTGGCTTTGATAAAAACAGCTCAAAGTGTAGAAGCATCTACATTGTTTTCGGCAACGAGGGTTCCGCGGCACTCTAAAGATTAAAGTGCCACGGAACCCTTGTTGTTTTTGCCATCTGGCTTTGATAACAAACGCTCAAAGTGTAGAAGCATCTACTTTGTTTTCGGCAACGAGGGTTCCGCGGCACTCTAAAGACTAAAGTGCTGCAGAACCCTCGTTGTTTTTGCCATATTGGCTTTGATAACAAAAGCTGAAAGTGTAGAAGCATCTACATTGTTTTCGGCAACGAGGGTTCCGCGGCACTCTAAAGACTAATGTCTTTACAGTGCCGCGGAACCCTCGTTGTTTTGCCATATTGGCTTTGATAACAAAAGCTCAAAGTGTAGAGGCATCTACATTGTCTTCAGCAACGAGGGTTCCGCGGCACTCTAAAGACTAAAGTGCCGCAGAACCCTCGTTGTATTTGCCATATTGGCTTTGATAACAAAAGCTCAAAGTGTAGAAGCATCTACATTGTTTTCGGCAACAAGGGTTCCGCGACACTCTAAAGAGTAAAGTGCCACAGAACCCTCGTTGTTATTGCCATATTGGCTTTGATAACAAAAGCTCCAAGTGTAGAAGCATCTGCATTGTTTTCGGCAACGAGGGTTCTGCGGCACTCTAAAGACTAAAGTGCCTCAGAACCCTCGTTGTTTTTGCCATATTGGCTTTGATAACAAAAGCTCAAAGTGTAGAAGCATCTAGCATTGTTTTCGGCAACGAGGGTTCTGCGGCACTCTAAAGACTAAAGTGCCGCAGAACCCTCGTTGTTTTTGCCATATTGGCTTTGATAACAAAAGCTGAAAGTGTAGAAGCATCTACATTGTTTTCGGCAACGAGGGTTCCGCGGCACTCTAAAGACTAAAGTGCCGCAGAACCCTCGTTGTTTTTGCCATATTGGCTTTGATAACAAAACTCATAGTGTAGAAGCATCAACATTGTTTTCGGCAATGAGGGTTCCGTGGCACTCTAAAGACTAAAGTGCTTAAAAGTGCCGCGGATCCCTCGTTGTTTTTGCCATATTGGCTTTGATAACAAAAGCTCAAAGTGTAGAAGCATCTGCATTGTTTTCGGCAACGAGGGTTCTGCGGCAGTCTAAAGACTAAAGTGCCGCGGAACCCTCGTTGTTTTTGCCATATTGGCTTTGATAACAAAAGCTCAAAGTGTAGAAGCATCTACATTGTTTTCGAAAACTGGGTTTCCGCGTCACTCTAAAGACTAAAGTGCCGCAGAACCCTCGTTGTTTTTGCCATATTGGCTTTGATAACAAAAGCTCAAAGTGTAGAAGCATCTACATTGTTTTCGGCAAAGGGTTCCGCGTCACTCTAAAGAATAAAAGTGCCGCGGAACCCTCGTTGTTTTTGCCATATTGGCTTTGATAACAAAAGCTCAAAGTGTAGAAGCATCTACATTGTTTTCGGCAACGAGGGTTCCGCGGCACTCTAAAGACTAAAGTGCCGCAGAACCCTGATTGTTTTTGCCATATTGGCTCTGATAACAAAAGCTCAAAGTGTAGAAGCATCTACATTGTTTTCGGCAACGAGGGTTCCGCGGCACTCTAAAGACTAAAGTCTTTGGAGTGCCGCAGAACCTTCGTTGTATTTGCCATATTGGCTTTGATAACAAAAGCTCAAAGTGTAGAAGCATCTACATTGTTTTCGGCAACGGGGTTTCCGCGGCACACTGAAGACTAAAGTGCCACGGAACCCTCGTTGTTTTTGCCATATTGGCTTTAATAACAAAAGCTGAAAGTGTAGAAACATCTACATTGTTTTCGGGAACGAGGGTTCCACGGCACTCTAAAGACTATAGTCTTTAAGTGCCGCGGAACCCTCGTTGTTTTTGCCATATTGGCTTTGATAACAAAAGCTCAAAGTGTAGAAGCATCTACATTGTTTTCGGCAACGAGGGTTCCGCGGCACTCTAAAGACTTTAAAGTGCCGCGGAACCCTCGTTGTTTTTGCCATATTGGCTTTGATAACAAAAGCTCAAAGTGTAGAAGCATCTACATTGTTTTCGGCAACGAGGGTTACGCGGCACTCTAAAGACTAAAGTGCCGCAGAACCCTGGTTTTTTTTGCCATATTGGCTTTGATAACAAAAGCTCAAAGTGTAGAAGCATCTACATTGTTTTCGGTAACGAGGGTTCCACGGCACTCTAAAGACTAAAGTCTTTACCGTGCCGCGGAACCCTCGTTGTTTTTGCCATATTGGCTTTGATAACAAAAGCTCAAAGTGTAGAAGCATCTACATTTTTTTCGGCAACGAGGGTTCTGCGGCACTCTAAAGACTAAAGTGCCGGAACCCTCGTTGTTTTTGCCATTTTGGCTTTGATAAAAAAAGCTCAAAGTGTAGAAGCATCTACATTGTTTTCAGGAACGAGGGTTCCGCGGCACTCTAAAGACTAAAGTCTTTACAGTGTGGCAGAACCCTCGTTGTTTTTGCCATATTGGCTTTGATAACAAAATCTCAAAGTGTAGAAGCATCTACATTGTTTTCGGCAACGAGGGTTCCGCGGCACTCTAAAGACTAAAGTGCCGCAGAACCCTCGTTGTTTTTGCCATATTGGCTTTGATAACAAAAGCTCAAAGTGTAGAAGCATCTACTTTGTTTTCGGCAACGAGGGTTCCGCGGCTCTCTAAAGACTAAAGTCTTTGGAGTGCCGCAGAACCCTCGTTGTATTTGCCATATTGTCTTTAATAACAAAAGCTCAAAGTGTAGAAGCATCTACATTGTTTTCGGCAACGGGGGTTCCGCGGCACTCTAAAGACTAAAGTGCCACGGAACCCTCGTTGTTTTTGCCATATTGGCTTTGATAACAAAAGCTGAAAGTGTAGAAACATCTACATTGTTTTCGGCAACGAGGGTTCCGCGGCACTCTAAAGACTAAAGTCTATATAGAGCCGCGGAACCCTCGTTGTTTTTGCCATATTGGCTTTGATAACAAAAGCTCAAAGTGTAGAAGCATCTACATTGTTTTCGGCAACGAGGGTTCCGCGTCACTCTAAAGACTAAAGTGCCGCAGAACCCTCGTTGTTTTTGCCATATTGGCTTTGATAACAAAAGCTCAAAGTGTAGAAGCATCTACATTGTTTTCGGCAACGGGGTTCCGCGTCACTCTAAAGACTAAAATGCCGCAGAACCCTCGTTGTTTTTTGCCATATTGGCTTTGATAACAAAAGCTCAAAGTGTAGAAGCATCTACATTGTTTTCGGCAACGAGGGTTCCGCGGCACTCTAAAGACTAAAGTGCCGCAGAACCCTGATTGTTTTGCCATATTGGCTCTGATAACAAAAGCTCAAAGTGTAGAAGCATCTACATTGTTTTCGGCAACGAGGGTTCCGCGGCTCTCTAAAGACTAAAGTCTTTGGAGTGCCGCAGAACCTTCGTTGTATTTGCCATATTGGCTTTGATAACAAAAGCTCAAAGTGTAGAAGCATCTACATTGTTTTCGGCAACGGGGTTTCCGCGGCACTCTAAAGACTAAAGTGCCACGGAACCCTCGTTGTTTTTGCCATATTGGCTTTGATAACAAAAGCTGAAAGTGTAGAAACATCTACATTGTTTTCGGGAACGAGGGTTCCACGGCACTCTAAAGACTATTCTTTAAGTGCCGCGGAACCCTCGTTGTTTTTGCCATATTGGCTTTGATAACAAAAGCTCAAAGTGTAGAAGCATCTACATTGTTTTCAGCAACGAGGGTTCCGCGGCACTCTAAAGACTTTAGAGTGCCGCGGAACCCTCGTTGTTTTTGCCATATTGGCTTTGATAACTAAAGCTCAAAGTGTAGAAGCATCTACATAGTTTTCGACAACGAAGGTTCCGCGGCACTCTAAAGGCTAAAGTGCCGCAGAACCCTCGTTGTTTTTGCCATATTGGCTTTGATAACAAAAGCTCAAAGTGTAGAAGCATCTACATTGTTTTCGGCAACGAGGGTTCCGCGGCACTCTAAAGACTAAAGTGCCACGGAACCCTCGTTGTTTTTGCCATATTGGTTTTGATAACAAAAGATCAAAGTGTAGAAGCATCTATATTGTTCTTGGCAATGAGGGTTCCGCGGCACTGTAAAGACTAAAGTCTTCAGAGTGCCACGGAACGCTCGTTGTTTTTGCCATATTGGCTTTGATAACAAAAGCTGAAAGTGTAGAAGCATCTACATTGTTTTCAGTAACGAGGGTTCCACGGCACTCTAAAGACTATAGTCTTTAGTGCCGCAGAACCCTCGTTGTTTTTGCCATATGGGCTCTGATAACAAAAGCTCAAAGTGTAGAAGCATCTACATTTTTTTCGGCAACGAGGGTTCTGCGGCAGTCTAACGAGTAAAGTGCCGCGGAACCCTCGTTGTTTTTGCCATATTGGCTTTGATAACAAAAGCTGAAAGTGTAGAAGCATCTACATTGTTTTCGGCAACGAGGGTTCCGCGGCACTCTAAAGACTAAAGTCTTTAAAGTGCCGCGGAACCCTCGTTGTTTTTGCCATATTGGCTTTGATAAAAAAAGCTCAAAGTGTAGAAGCATCTACATTGTTTTCAGCAACGAGGGTTCCGCGGCACTCTAAAGACTAAAGTCCGCAGAACCCTCGTTGTTTTTGCCATATTGGCTTTGATAACAAAAATCTCAAAGTGTAGAAGCATCTACATTGTTTTCGGCAATGAGGGTTCCGCGGCACTCTAAAGACTAAAAGAGTGCCGTGGAACCCTCGTTGTTTTTGCCATATTGGCTTTGATAACAAAAGCTGAAAGTGTAGAAGCATCTACATTATTTTCAGTAACGAGGGTTCAGCGCCACTCTAAAGACTAAAGTCTTTACAGTGTGGCGGAACCCTCGTTGTTTTTGCCATATTGGCTTTGATAACAAAAGCTCAAAGTGTAGAAGCATCTACATAGTTTTCGACAACGAAGGTTCCGCGGCACTCTAAAGACTAAAGTCTTTAGAGTGCCGCAGAACCCTCGTTGTTTTGCCATATTGGCTTTGATAACAAAAGCTCAAAGTGTAGAAGCATCTACATTGTTTTAAGCAACGAGGGTTCCGCGGCACTCTAAAGATTAAAGTGCCAGAACCCTCGTTGTTTTTGCCATATTGGCTTTGATAACAAAAGCTCAAAGTGTAGAAGCATCTACATTGTTTTCGGCAACGAGGGTTCCGCGGCACTCTAAAGACTAAAGTGCCGCAGAACCCTCGTTGTTTTTGCCATATTGGCTTTGATAACAAAAGCTCAAAGTGTAGAAGCATCTACATTGTTTTCGGCAACGAGGGTTCCGCGGCACTCTAAAGACTAATGTCAGTGCCGGAACCCTCGTTGTTTTTGCCATATTGGCTTTGATAACAAAAGCTCAAAGTGTAGAGGTTCTAAAGACTAAAGTGCCGTAGCGTTGTATTTGCCATATTGGCTTTGATAACAAAACTCAAAGTGTAAAGCATCTACATTGTTTTAAAGTGACACCTAAAGAGTAAAGTGCCACAGAACCCTCGTTGTTATTGCCATATTGGCTTTGATAACAAAAGCTCAAAGTGTAGAAGCATCTGCATTGTTTTCGGCAACGAGGGATCTTCGGCACTCTAAAAACTAAAGTGCCGCAGAACCCTCGTTGTTTTTTCCATATTGGCTTTGATAACAAAAGATCAAAGTATAGAAATTCTGCATTGGTTTCGGCAACGAGGGTTCTGCGGCACTCTAAAGACTAAAGTCTTTAAAGTGAACCCTCTCAGAAACCTCGTTGTTTTGCCATATTGGCTTTGATAACAAAAGCTGAAGGTGTAGAAGCATCAAAGTGTAGAAGCATCTAGAACCCTCGTTGTTTTTTTGGCTGTGATAACAAAAGGTGAAAGTGTAGAAGGTTTTCTGCGGCACTCTAAAGACTAAAGTGCCGCAGAACCCTCGTTGTTTTTGCCATATTGGCTTTGATAACAAAACTCATAGTGTAGAAGCATCAACATTGTTTTCGGCAATGAGGGTTCCGTGGCACTCTAAAGACTAAAGTGCTTAAAAGTGCCGCGGATCCCTCGTTGTTTTTGTAATATTGGCTTTGATAACAAAAGCTCAAAGTGTAGAAGCATCTACATTGTTTTCGGCAACGAGGGTTCTGCGGCAGTCTAAAGACTAAAGTGCCGCAGAACCCTCGTTGTTTTTGCCATATTGGCTTTGATAACAAAAGCTCAAAGTGTAGAAGCATCTACATTGTTTTCGGCAACGAGGGTTCCGCGGCACTCTAAAGAATAAAGTGCCGCAGAACCCTCGTTGTTTTTGCCATATTGGCTTTGATAACAAAAGCTCAAAGTGTAGAAGCATCTACATTGTTTTCGGCCACGAGGGTTCTGCGGCACTCTAAAGACTAAAGTGCCGCAGAACCCTCGTTGTTTTTGCCATATTGGCTTTGATAACAAAAGCTCAAAGTGTAGAAGCATCTACATTGTTTTCGGCAACGAAGGTTCCGCGACACTCTAAAGACTAAAGTCTTTAGAGTGCCGCGGAACCCTCGTTGTTTTTGCCATATTGGCTTTGATAAAAAAAGCTCAAAGTGTAGAAGCATCTACATTGTTTTCGGCAACGAGGGTTCCGCGGCACTCTAAAGACTAAAGTCTTTACAGTCATAACGCGGAACCCTCGTTGTTTTTGCCATATTGGCTTTGATAACAAAAGCTCAAAGTGTAGAAGCATCTACATTGTTTTCGGCAACGAGGGTTCCGCGGCACTCTAAAGACTACTTTAAGTGCCGCGGAACCCTCGTTGTTTTGCCATATTGGCTTTGATAACAAAAGCTCAAAGTGTAGAAGCATCTACATAGTTTTCGACAACGAAGGTTCCGCGGCACTCTAAAGACTAAAGTCTTTAAAGTGCCGCAGAACCCTCGTTGTTTTTGCCATATTGGCTTTGATAACAAAAGCTCAAAGTGTAGAAGCATCTACATTGTTTTCGGCAACGAGGGTTCCGCGGCACTCTAAAGATTAAAGTGCCACGGAACCCTCGTTGTTTTTGCCATCTTGGCTTTGATAACAAAAGCTCAAAGTGTAGAAGCATCTACATTGTTTTCGGCAACGAGGGTTCCGCGGCACTCTAAAGACTAAAGTGCCGCAGAACCCTCGTTGTTTTTGCCATATTGGCTTTGATAACAAAAGCTCAAAGTGTAGAAGCATCTACATTGTTTTCGGCAACGAGGGTTCCGCGGCACTCTAAAGACTAATGTCTTTACAGTGCCGCGGAACCCTCGTTGTTTTTGCCATATTGGCTTTGATAACAAAAGCTCAAAGTGTAGAGGCATCTACATTGTCTTCAGCAACGAGGGTTCCGCGGCACTCTAAAGACTAAAGTGCCGTAGAACCCTCGTTGTATTTGCCATATTGGCTTTGATAACAAAAGCTCAAAGTGTAGAAGCATCTACATTGTTTTCGGCAACAAGGGTTCCGCGACACTCTAAAGAGTAAAGTGCCACAGAACCCTCGTTGTTATTGCCATATTGGCTTTGATAACAAAAGCTCCAAGTGTAGAAGCATCTGCATTGTTTTCGGCAACGAGGGTTCTGCGGCACTCTAAAGACTAAAGTGCCGAAGAACCCTCGTTGTTTTTGCCATATTGGCTTTGATAACAAAAGCTCAAAGTCTAGAAGCTTCTGCATTGTTTTCGGCAACGAGGGTTCTGCGGCACTCTAAAGACTAAAGTGCCTCAGAACCTTCGTTGTTATTGCGATATTGGCTTTGATAACAAAAGCTGAAGGTGTAGAAGCATCTAGATTGTTGCGGCGGCAACCCTCGTTGTTTCTGCGGCACTCTAAAGACTAAAGTGCCGCAGAACCCTCGTTGTTTTTGCCATATTGGCTGTGATAACAAAAGGTGAAAGTGTAGAAGCATCTACATTGTTTTCGGCAACGAGGGTTCCGCGGCACTCTAAAGACTAAAGTGCCGCAGAACCCTCGTTGTTTTTGCCATATTGGCTTTGATAACAAAACTCATAGTGTAGAAGCATCAACATTGTTTTCGGCAATGAGGGTTCCGTGGCACTCTAAAGACTAAAGTGCTTAAAAGTGCCGCTGATCCCTCGTTGTTTTTGTAATATTGGCTTTGATAACAAAAGCTGAAAGTGTAGAAGCATCTACATTGTTTTCGGCAACGAGGGTTCTGCGGCAGTCTAAAGACTAAAGTGCCTCAGAACCCTCGTTGTTATTGCCATATTGGCTTTGATAAGAAAAGCTCATAGTGTAGAAGCATCAACGTTGTTTTCGGCAATGAGGGTGCAGCGGCACTCTAAAGAATAAAGTGCCGCGAAACCCTCATTGTTTTTGCCATATTGGCTTTGATAACAAAAGCTCAAAGTGTAGAAGCATCTGCATTGTTTTCGGCAACGAGGGTTCTGCGGCAGTCTAAAGACTAAAGTGCCGCATTACTCTCGTTGTTTTTGCCATATTGGCTTTGATAACAAAAGGTGAAAGTGTAGAAGCATCTACATTGTTTTCGGCAACGAGGGTTCCGCGGCACTCTAAAGACTAAAGTCTTTAGAGAGCCGCGGAACCCTGGTTGTTTTTGCCATATTGGCTTTGATAACAAAAGCTCAAAGTGTAGAAGCATCTACATTGTTTTCGGCAACGAGGGTTCCGCGGCACTCTAAAGACTAAAGTCTTTACAGTGCCGCGGAACCCTCGTTGTTTTTGCCATATTGGCTTTGATAACAAAAGCTCAAAGTGTAGAAGCATCTACATTGTTTTCGGCAACGAGGGTTCAGCGGCACTCTAAAGACTTTAAAGTGCCGCAGAACCCTCGTTGTTTTAGCCATATTGGCTTTGCTAACAAAAGCTCAAAGTGTAGAAGCATCTACATAGTTTTCGACAACGAAGGCTCCGCGGAAATCTAAAGACTAAAGTGCCGCAGAACCCTCGTTGTTTTTGCCATATTGGCTTTGATAACAAAAGCTCAAAGTGTAGAAGCATCTACATTGTTTTCGGCAACGAGGGTTCCGCGGCACTCTAAAGACTAAAGTGCCACGGAACCCTCGTTGTTTTTGCCATATTGGCTTTGATAACAAAAGCTCAAAGTGTAGAAGCATCTACATTGTTTTCGGCAACGAGGGTTCCGCGGCACTCTAAAAACTAAAGTCTTTACAGTGCCGTGGAACCCTCGTTGTATTTGCCATATTGGCTTTGATAACAAAAGCTCAAAGTGTAGAAGCATCTACATTGTTTTCGGCAACGAGGGTTCCGCGGCACACTAAAGACTAAAGTGCCGCGGAACCCTCGTTGTTTTTGCCATATTGGCTTTGATAACAAAAGCTCAAAGTGTAGAAGCATCTACATTGTTTTCGGCAACGAGGGTTCAGCGGCACTCTAAAGACTAAAGTGCCGCAGAACCCTCGTTGTTTTGCCATATTGGCTTTGATAACAAAAGCTCAAAGTGTAGAAGCATCTGCATTGGCTTTGATAACAAAAGCTCAAAGTGTAGAAGCATCTACATTGTTTTCGGCAACGAGGGTTCTGCGGCACTCTAAAGACTAAAGTGCCGCAGAACCCTCGTTGTTTTTGCCATATTGGCTTTGATAACAAAAGCTCAAAGTGTAGAAGCATCTACATTGTTTTCGGCAACGAGGGTTCCGCGGCACTCTAAAGACTAAAGTCTTTAAAGTGCCGCGGAACCCTCGTTGTTTTTGCCATATTGGCTTTGATAACAAAAGCTCCAAGTGTAGAAGCATCTACATTGTTTTCGGCAACGAGGGTTCCGCGGCACTCTAAAGACTAAAGTCTTTACAGTGCCGCGGAACCCTCGTTGTTTTTGCCATATTGGCTTTGATAACAAAAGCTCAAAGTGTAGAAGCATCTACATTGTTTTCGGCAACGAGGTTTCTGCGGCACTCTAAAGACTAAAGTGCCCAGTACCCTCGTTGTTTTTGCCATATTGGTTTTGATAACAAAAGATCAAAGTGTAGAAGCATCTACATTGTTCTTGGCAACGAGGGTTCCGCGGCACTGTAAAGACTAAAGTCTTCAGAGTGCCACGGAACGCTCGTTGTTTTTGCCATATTGGCTTTCATAACAAAAGCTGAAAGTGTAGAAGCATCTACATTGTTTTCAGTAACGAGGGTTCCACGGCACTCTAAAGACTATAGTCTTTACCGTGCCGCGGAACCCTCGTTGTTTTTGCCATATTGGCTTTGATAACAAAAGCTCAAAGTGTAGAAGCATCTACATTGTTTTCAGCAACGAGGGTTCCGCGGCACTCTAAAGACTAAAGTGCCGCAGAACCCTCGTTGTTTTTGCCATATTGGCTTTGATAAAAAAAGCTCAAAGTGTAGAAGCATCTACATTGTTTTCGGCAACGAGGGTTCCGCGGCACTCTAAAGACTAAAGTGCCGCGGAACCCTCGTTGTTTTTGCCATATTGGCTTTGATAACAAAAGCTCAAAGTGTAGAAGCATCTACATTGTTTTCGGCAACGAGGGTTCCGCGGCACTCTAAAGACTAATGTCTTTACAGTGCCGCGGAACCCTCGTTGTTTTTGCCATATTGGCTTTGATAACAAAAGCTCAAAGTGTAGAAGCATCTACATTGTTTTCGGCAACGAGGGTTCAGCGGCACTCTAAAGACTAAAGTCTTTACAGTGTCGCGGAACCCTCGTTGTTTTTGCCATATTGGCTTTGATAACAAAAGCTCAAAGTGTAGAAGCATCTACATTGTTTTCGGCAACGAGGGTTCCGCGGCACTCTAAAGACCAAAGTCTTTACAGTGCCGCAGAACCCTCGTTGTTTTTGCCATATTGGCTTTGATAACAAAAGCTCAAAGTGTAGAAGCATGTACATTGTTCTTGGCAACGAGGGTTCCGCGGCACTCTAAAGACTAAAGTGCACGGAACCCTCGTTGTTTTTGCCATATTGGCTTTGATAACAAAAGCTCAAAGTGTAGAAGCATCTACATTGTTTTCGGCAACGAGGGTTCCGCGGCACTCTAAAGACTAAAGTCTTTACAGTGCCGCGGAACCCTCGTTGTTTTTGCCATATTGGCTTTGATAACAAAAGCTCAAAGTGTAGAAGCATCTACATTGTTTTCGGCAACGAGGGTTCTGCGGCACTCTAAAGACTAAAGTGCCGCAGAACCCTCGTTGTTTTTGCCATATTGGCTTTGATAACAAAAGCTCAAAGTGTAGAAGCATCTACATTGTTTTCGGCAACGAGGGTTCAGCGGCACTCTAAAGACTAAAGTGCCAGTGCAGAACCCTCGTTGTTTTTGCCATATTGGCTTTGATAACAAAAGCTCAAAGTGTAGAAGCATCTACATTGTTTTCGGCAACGAGGGTTCCGCGGCACTCTAAAGACTAAAGTGCCGCAGAACCCTCGTTGTTTTTGCCATATTGGCTTTGATAACAAAACTCAAAGTGTAGAAGCATCTACATTGTTTTCGGCAGCGAGGGTTCCGCGGCACTCTAAAGACTAAAGTCTTTAAGTGCCGCGGAACCCTCGATTTTTTTGCCATATTGGCTTTGATAACAAAAGCTCAAAGTGTAGAAGCATCTACAGTGTTTTCGGCAACGAGGGTTCTGCGGCACTCTAAAGACTAAAGTGCCAAAGAACCCTCGTTGTTTTTGCCATATTGGCTTTGATAACAAAAGCTCAAAGTGTAGAAGCATCTACATTGTTTTGAGCAACGAGGGTTCCGTGGCACTCTAAACTAAAGTCTTTAAAGTGCCGCGGAACCCTCGTTGTTTTTGCCATATTGGCTTTGATAACAAAAGCTCAAAGTGTAGAAGCATCTACATTGTTTTCGGCAACGAGGGTTCCGCGGCACTCTAAAGACTGTCTTTAGAGTGCACGGAACCCTCGTTGTTTTTGCCATATTGGCTTTGATAACAAAAGCTCAAAGTGTAGAAGCATCTACATTGTTTTCGGCAACGGGGTTCTGTGGCACTCTAAAGACTAAAGTGCCGCGGAACCCTCGTTGTTTTTGCCATATTGGCTTTGATAACAAAAGCTCAAAGTGTAGAAGCATCTACATTGTTTTCGGCAACGGGGGTTCCGCGTCACTCTAAAGAATAAAGTGCCGTGAAACCCTCGTTGTTTTTGCCATATTGGCTTTGATAACAAAAGCTCAAAGTGTAGAAGCATCTGCATTTTTTTCGGCAACGAGGGTTCTGCGGCAGTCTAAAGACTAAATTGCCGCAGAACCCTCGTTGTTTTTGCCATATTGGCTTTGATAACAAAAGCTCAAAGTGTAGAAGCATCTACATTGTTTTCGGCAACGAGGGTTCAGCGGCACTCTAAAGACTAATGTCTTTACAGTGCCGCGGAACCCTCGTTGTTTTTGCCATATTGGCTTTGATAAAAAAAGCTCAAAGTGTAGAAGCATCTACATTGTTTTCGGCAACGAGGGTTCCGCGGCACTCTAAAGACTAAAGTCTTTACAGTGTGGCGGAACCCTCGTTGTTTTTGCCATATTTTCTTTGATAACAAAAGCTCAAAGTGTAGTAGCATCTACATTGTTTTCGGCAACGAGGGTTCCGCGGCACTCTAAAGACTAAAGACTTTAGAGTGCCGCAGAACCCTCGTTGTTTTTGCCATATTGGCTTTGATAACAAAAGCTCAAAGTGTAGAAGCATCTACATTGTTTTCAGCAACGAGGGTTCCGCGGCACTCTAAAGACTAAAGTGCCGCAGAACCCTCGTTGTTTTTGCCATATTGGCTTTGATAACAAAAGCTCAAAGTGTAGAAGCATCTACATTGTTTTCGGCAACGAGGGTTCCGCGGCACTCTAAAGACTAAAGTGCCGCGGAACCCTCGTTGTTTTTGCCATATTGGCTTTGATAACAAAAGCTCAAAGTGTAGAAGCATCTACATTGTTTTCGGCAACGAGGGTTCCGCGGCACTCTAAAGACTAATGTCTTTACAGTGCCGCGGAACCCTCGTTGTTTTTGCCATATTGGCTTTGATAACAAAAGCTCAAAGTGTAGAAGCATCTACATTGTTTTCAGCAACGAGGGTTCCGCGGCACTCTAAAGACTAAAGTGCCGCAGAAGCCTCGTTGTTTTTGCCATATTGGCTTTGATAAAAAAAGCTCAAAGTGTAGAAGCATCTACATTTTTTTCGGCAACGAGGGTTCCGCGGCACACTAAAGAATAAAGTGCCGCGGAACCCTCGTTGTTTTTGACATATTGGCTTTGATAACAAAAGCTCAAAGTGTAGAAGCATCTACATTTTTTCGGCAACGAGGGTTCCGCGGCACTCTAAAGACTAAAGTGCCACGGAACCCTCGTTGTTTTTGCCATATTGGTTTTGATAACAAAAGATCAAAGTGTAGAAGCGTCTACATTGTTCTTGGCAACGAGGGTTCCGCGGCACTCTAAAGACCAAAGTCTTTACAGTGCCGTGGAACCCTCGTTGTTACTGCCATATAGGCTTTGATAACAAAAGCTCAAAGTGTAGAAACATCTGCATTTTTTTCGGCAACGAGGGTTCTGCGGCAGTCTAAAGACTAAAATGCCGCATTACCCTCGTTGTTTTTGCCATATTGGCTTTGATAACAAAAGCTCATAGTGTAGAAGCGTCAACATTGTTTTCGTCAATGAGGGTGCAGCGGCACTCTAAAGACTAAAGTGCCGCGGAACCCTCGTTGTTATTGCCATATAGGCTTTGATAACAAAAGCTCAAAGTGTAGAAGCATCTGCATTTTTTTCGGCAACGAGGGTTCTGCGGCAGTCTAAAGACTAAAGTGCCGCATTACCCTCGTTGTTTTTGCCATATTGGCTCTGATAACAAAAGCTGAAAGTGTAGAAGCATCTACATTCTTTTCGGCAACGAGGGTTCCGCGGCACTCTAAAGACTAATGCCTTTACAGTGCCGCGGAACCCTCGTTGTTTTTGCCATATTGGCTTTAATAACATTAGCTGAAAGTGTAGAAACATCTACATTGTTTTCGGGAACGAGGGTTCCACGGCACTCTAAAGACTATAGTCTTTACCGTGCCGCGGAACCCTCATTGTTTTTGCCATATTGGCTTTGATAACAAAAGCTCAAAGTGTAGAAGCATCTGCATTGTTTTCGGCAACGAGGGTTCTGCGGCAGTCTAAAGACTAAAGTGCCGCATTACCCTCGTTGTTTTTGCCATATTGGTTTTGATAACAAAAGATCAAAGTGTAGAAGCATCTACATTGTTCTTGGCAACGAGGGTTCCGCGGCACTGTAAAGACTAAAGTCTTCAGAGTGCCACGGAACCTCGTTGTTTTTGCCATATTGGCTTTGATAACAAAAGCTCAAAGTGTAGAAGCATCTACATTGTTTTCAGTAACGAGGGTTCCGCGGCACTCTAAAGACTATAGTCTTTACCGTGCCGCGGAACCCTCGTTGTTTTTGCCATATTGGCTTTGATAACATAAGCTCAAAGTGTAGAAGCATCTACATTGTTTTCGGCAACGAGGGTTCCGCGGCACTCTAAAGACTAAAGTGCCGCAGAACCCTCGTTGTTTTTGCCATATTGGCTTTGATAACAAAAGCTCAAAGTGTAGAAGCATCTACATTGTTTTCGGCAACGAGGGTTCCGCGGCACTCTAAAGATTAAAGTGCCGCGGAACCCTCGTTGTTTTTGCCATCTTGGCTTTGATAACAAACGCTCAAAGTGTAGAAGCATCTACATTGTTTTCGGCAACGAGGGTTCCGCGGCACTCTAAAGACTAAAGTCTTTACAGTGCCGCAGAACCCTCGTTGTTTTTGCCATATTGGCTTTGATAACAAAAGCTCAAAGTGTAGAAGCATCTACATTGTTTTCGGCAACGAGGGTTCAGCGGCACTCTAAAGACTAAAGTCTTTACAGTGCCGCGGATCCCTCGTTGTTTTTGCCATATTGGCTTTGATAACAAAAGCTCAAAGTGTAGAAGCATCTACATTGTTTTCGGCAACGAGGGTTTAGCGGCACTCTAAAGACCAAAGTCTTTACAGTGCCGCAGAACCCTCCTTGTTTTTGCCATATTGGCTTTGATAAAAAAAGCTCAAAGTGTAGAAGCATCTACATTGTTTTCGGCAACGAGGGTTCCGCGGCACTCTAAAGACTAAAGTGCCACGGAACCCTCGTTGTTTTTGCCATATTGGTTTTGATAACAAAAGATCAAAGTGTAGAAGCATCTACATTGTTTTCGGCAACGAGGGTTCCGCGGCACTCTAAAGACCAAAGTCTTTACAGTGCCGCGGAACCCTCGTTGTTATTGCCATATAGGCTTTGATAACAAAAGCTCAAAGTGTAGAAGCATCTACATTGTTTTCGGCAACGAGGGTTCTGCCACACTCTAAAGACTAAAGTGCCACGGCACTCTAAAGACTAAAGTGCGTTGTTTTTAAGACTAAAGTAGAAGCAGAACCCTCGTTGTTTTTGCCATATTGGCTTTGATAACAAAAGCTGAAAGTGTAGATGCATCTACATTGTTTTCGGCAACGAGGGTTCAGCGGCACTCTAAAGACTAAAGTCTTTACAGTGTCGCGGAACCCTCGTTGTTTTTACCGTATTGGCTTTGATAACAAAAGCTGAAAGTGTAGAAGCATCTACATTGTTTTGGTAACGAGGGTTCCGCGGCACTCTAAAGACTAAAGTGCCGCAGAACCCTCGTTGTTTTTGCCATATTGGCTTTGATAACAAAAGCTCAAAGTGTAGAAGCATCTACATTGTTTTCTATAGACAACGAGGGTTTTTCCATATTGGCGGCACTCTAAAGACTAAAAGTCTTTAAAGTGCCGCAGAACCCTCGTTGTTTTTGCCATATTGGCTTTGATAACAAAAGCTCAAAGTGTAGAAGCATCTACATTGTTTTCGGCAACTAGGGCTCTTCGGCACTCTAAAGACTAAAGTGACAAAGAACCCTCATTGTTTTTGCCATATTGGCTTTGATAACAAAAGGTCAAAGTGTAGAAGCATCTACATTGTTTTCAGCAACGAGGGTTCCGCGGCACTCTAAAGACTAAAGTCTTCAGAGTGCCGTGGAACCCTCGTTGTTTTTGCCATATTGGCTTTGATAACAAAAGCTCAAAGTGTAGAAGCATCTACATTGTTTTCGACAACGAGGGTTCCGCAGCACTCCAAAGACTAAAGTCTTTACAGTGCCACGGAACCCTCGTTGTTTTTGCCATATTGGCTTTGATAACAAAAGCTCAAAGTGTAGAAGCATCTACATTGTTTTCGGCAACGAGGGTTCCGCGGCACTCTAAAGACTAAAGTCTTAAAGTGCCGCGGATCCCTCGTTGTTTTTGCCATATTGGCTTTGATAACAAAAGCTCAAAGTGTAGAAGCATCTACATTGTTTTCTGCGGCAGGCTAAACGAGTTGGTTCCATATTGGGCACTCTAAAGACTAAAGTCTTTAAAGTGCCGCAGAACCCTCGTTGTTTTTGCCATATTGGCTTTGATAACAAAAGCTCAAAGTGTAGAAGCATCTACATTGTTTTCGGCAACGAGGGTTCTGCGGCACTCTAAAGACTAAAGTGCCGCAGAACCCTCGTTGTTTTTGCCATATTGGCTTTGATAACAAAAGCTCAAAGTGTAGAAGCATCTACATTGTTTTTTGGCAACGAGGGTTCCGCGGCACTCTAAAGACTAAAGTGCCGCGGAACCCTCGTTGTTATTGCCATATAGGCTTTGATAACAAAAGCTCAAAGTGTAGAAGCATCTGCATTTTTTTCGGCAACGAGGGTTCTGCGGCAGTCTAAAGACTAAAGTGCCGCATTACCCTCGTTGTTTTTGCCATATTGGCTTTGATAACAAAAGGTGAAAGTGTAGAAGCATCTACATTGTTTTCGGCAACGAGGGTTCAGCGGCACTCTAAAGACTAATGTCTTTACAGTGTGGCGGAACCCTCGTTGTTTTTGCCATCTTGGCTTTGATAAAAAAAGCTCAAAGTGTAGAAGCATCTACATTGTTTTCAGCAACGAGGGTTCCGCGGCACTCTAAAGACGAAAGTCTTTACAGTGTGGCGGAACCCTCGTTGTTTTTGCCATATTGGCTTTGATAACAAAATCTCAAAGTGTAGAAGCATCTACATTTTTTTTCGGCAACGAGGGTTCCAGCGGCACTCTAAAGACTAAAGTCTTTAGAGTGCCGTGGAACCCTCGTTGTTTTTGCCATATTGGCTTTGATAACAAAAGCTCAAAGTGTAGAAGCATCTACATTGTTTTCGGCAACGAGGGTTCCGCGGCACTCTAAAGACTAAAGTCTTTAGCGTGAACCCTCGTTGTTTTTGCCATATTGGCTTTGATAACAAAAGCTCAAAGTGTAGAAGCATCTACATTGTTTTCGGCAACGAGGGTTGCGCGGCACTCTAAAGACTAAAGTGCCGCGGAACCCTCGTTGTTTTTGCCATCTTGCCTTTGATAACAAACGCTCAAAATGTAGAAGCATATACATTTTTTTCGGCTACGAGGGTTCCGCGGCACTCTAAAGACTAAAGTGCCACGGAACCCTCGTTGTTTTTGCCATATTGGTTTTGATAACAAAAGCTCAAAGTGTAGAAGCATCTACATTGTTTTCGGCAACGAGGGTTCCGCGGCACTCTAAAGACCAAAGTCTTTACAGTGCCGCGGAACCCTCGTTGTTTTTGCCATATAGGCTTTGATAACAAAAGCTCAAAGTGTAGAAGCATCTACATTGTTTTCGGCAACGAGGGTTCTGCGGCACTCTAAAGACTAAAGTGCCACGGAACCCTCGTTGTTTTTGCCATATTGGCTTTGATAACAAAAGCTCAAAGTGTAGAAGCATCTACATTGTTTTCGGCAACGAGGGTTCTGCGGCACTCTAAAGACTAAAGTGCCACGGAACCCTCGTTGTTTTTGCCATATTGGCTTTGATAACAAAAGCTCAAAGTGTAGAAGCATCTACATTGTTTTCGGCAACGAGGGTTCCGCACTCTAAAGACTAATGTCTTTACAGTGCCGCGGAACCCTCGTTGTTTTTGCCATATTGGCTTTGATAACAAAAGCTGAAAGTTTAGAAGCATCTACATTGTTTTCAGCAACGAGGGTTCTGCGGCACTCTAAAGAGTAAAGTGCCGCAGAAGCCTCGTTGTTTTTGCCATATTGGCTTTGATAACAAAAGCTCAAAGTGTAGAAGCATCTACATTGTTTTCGGCAACTAGGGCTCTTCGGCACTCTAAAGACTAAAGTGACAAAGAACCCTCGTTGTTTTTGCCATATTGGCTTTGATAACAAAAGCTCAAAGTGTAGAAGCATCTACATTGTTTGCCGCAGAACCCTCGTTGCAACGTAGAAGGTTCCGCGGCACTCTAAAGACTAAAGTGCCGCAGAACCCTCATTGTTTTTGCCATATTGGCTTTGATAACAAAAGCTCAAAGTGTAGAAGCATCTACATTGTTTTCGGCAACGAGGGTTCCGCGGCACTCTAAAGACTAAAGTGCCACAGAACCCTTGTTGTTTTTCCCATATTGGCTTTGATAACAAAAGCTCAAAGTGTAGAAGCATCTACATTGTTTTCGGCAACGAGGGTTCTGCGGCACTCTAAAGAGTAAAGTGCCGCAGAACCCTCGTTGTTTTTGCCATATTGGCTTTGATAACAAAAGCTCAAAGTGTAGAAGCATCTACATTGTTTTCGGCAACTAGGGCTCTTCGGCACTCTAAAGACTAAAGTGACAAAGAACCCTCGTTGTTTTTGCCATATTGGCTTTGATAACAAAAGCTCAAAGTGTAGAAGCATCTACATTGTTTTCAGCAACGAGGGTTCCGCGGCACTCTAAAGACTAAAGTCTTTCAGAGTGCCGAGGAACCCTCGTTGTTTTCCCATATTGGCTTTGATAACAAAAGCTCAAAGTGTAGAAGCATCTACATTGTTTTCGGCAACGAGGGTTCCGCGGCACTCTAAAGACTAAAGTCTTTAGAGTGCCGCGGAACCCTCGTTGTTTTTGCCATATTGGCTTTGATAACAAAAGCTCAAAGTGTAGAAGCATCTGCATTGTTTTCGGCAACGAGGGTTCTGCGGCACTCTAAAGACTAAAGTGCCGCGGAACCCACGTTGTTTTTGCCATATTGGCTTTGATAACAAAAGCTCAAAGTGTAGAAGCATCTACATTGTTTTCGGCAACTGAGGGTTCCGCGGCACTCTAAAGACTTTAAAGTGCCGCAGAACCCTCGTTGTTTTTGCCATATTGGCTTTGATAACAAAAGCTCAAAGTGTAGAAGCATCTGCATTGTTTTCGGCAACGAGGGTTCTGCGGCAGTCTAAAGACTAAAGTGCCGCGGAACCCTCGTTGTTTTTGCCATATTGGCTTTGATAACAAAAGCTCAAAGTGTAGAAGCATCTACATTGTTTTCGGCAACGAGGGTTCCGCGGCACTCTAAAGAATAAAGTCTTTACAGTGCCGCAGAACCCTCGTTGTTTTTGCCATATTGGCTTTGATAACAAAAGCTCAAAGTGTAGAAGCATCTGCATTTTTTTCGGCAACGAGGGTTCTGCGGCAGTCTAAAGACTAAAGTGCCGCATTACCCTTTTTTTTTTTGCCATATTGGCTTTGATAACAAAAGGTGAAAGTGTAGAAGCATCTACATTGTTTTCGGCAACGAGGGTTCAGCGGCACTCTAAAGACTAATGTCTTTACAGTGTGGCGGAACCCTCGTTGTTTTTGCCATATTGGCTTTGATAACAAAATCTCAAAGTGTAGAAGCATCTGCATTTTTTTCGGCAACGAGGGTTCTGCGGCAGTCTAAAGACTAAAGTGCCGCAGAACCCTCGTTTTTTTTGCCATATTGGCTTTGATAACAAAAGCTCAAAGTGTAGAAGCATCTACATTGTTTTCGGCAACGAGGGTTCCGCGGCACTCTAAAGACTAAAAAGTGCCGCGGAACCCTCGTTGTTTTTGCCATATTGGCTTTGATAACAAAAGCTCAAAGTGTAGAAGCATCTACATTGTTTTCGGCAACGAGGGTTCCGCGGCACTCTAAAGACTAAAGTGCCGCGGAACCCTCGTTGTTTTTGCCATATTGGCTTTGATAACAAAAGCTCAAAGTGTAGAAGCATCTACATTGTTTTCGGCAACGAGGGTTCCGCGGCACTCTAAAGACTAAAGTGCCGCACAACCCTCGTTGTTTTCGCCATATTGGCTTTGATAACAAAAGCTCAAAGTGTAGAAGCATCTACATTGTTTTCGGCAACGAGGGTTCCGCGGCACTCTAAAGATTAAAGTGCCGCAGAACCCTCGTTGTTTTTGCCATATTGGCTTTGATAACAAAATCTCATAGTGTAGAAGCATCAACATTGTTTTCGGCAATGAGGGTTCCGTGGAACTCTAAAGACTAAAGTGCCGCAGAACCCTCGTTGTTTTTGCCATATTGGCTTTGATAACAAAAGCTCAAAGTGTAGAAGCATCTACATTGTTCTTGGCAACGAGGGTTCCGCGGCACTCTAAAGACTAAAGTGCCGCAGAACCCTCGTTGTTTTTGCCATATTGACTTTGATAACAAATGCTCAAAGTGTAGAAGCATCTACATTGTTTTCGGCAATGAGGGTTCCGCGGCACTCTATAGACTAAAGTGCCACAGAACCCTCGTTGTTTTTCCCATATTGGCTTTGATAACAAAAGCTCAAAGTGTAGAAGCATCTACATTGTTTTAGGCAACGAGGGTTCTGCGGCACTCTAAAGAGTAAAGTGCCACGGAACCCTCGTTGTTTTTGCCATATTGGCTTTGATAACAAAAGCTCAAAGTGTAGAAGCATCTACATTGTTTTCGGCAACTAGGGCTCTTCGGCACTCTAAAGACTAAAGTGACAAAGAACCCTCGTTGTTTTTGCCATATTGGCTTTGATAACAAAAGCTCAAAGTGTAGAAGCATCTACATTGTTTTCAGCAACGAGGGTTCCGCGGCACTCTAAAGACTAAAGTCTTCAGAGTGCCGAGGAACCCTCGTTGTTTTTGCCATATTGGCTTTGATAACAAAAGTTCAAAGTGTAGAAGCATCTACATTGTTTTCGGCAACGAGGGTTCCGCGGCTCTCTAAAGACTAAAGTGCCGCGGAACCCTCGTTGTTTTTGCCATATTGGCTTTGATAACAAAAGCTCAAAGTGTAGAATAATCTATATTGTTTTCGGCAACGAGGGTTCTGCGGCACTCTAAAGACTAAAGTGCCGCAGAACCCTCGTTGTTTTTGCCATATTGGCTTTGATAACAAAAGGTGAAAGTGTAGAAGCATCTTCATTGTTTTCGGCAACGAGCGTTCCGCGGCACACTAAAGATTAAAGTGCCGCAGAACCCTCGTTGTTTTTGCCATATTGGCTTTGATAACAAAAGCTCAAAGTGTAGAAGCATCAACATTGTTTTCGGCAATGAGGGTTCCGTGGAACTCTAAAGACTAAAGTGCCGCAGAACCCTCGTTGTTTTTGCCATATTGGCTTTGCTAACAAAAGCTCAAAGTGTAGAAGCATCTACATTTTTTTCGGCAATGAGGGTTCCACGGCGCTCTAAAGACTATAGTCTTTACAGTGTGGCGGAACCCTCATTGTTTTTGCCATATTGGCTTTGATAACAAAAGCTGAAAGTGTAGAAGCATCTACATTGTTTTCGGTAACTAGGGTTCAGCGGCACTCTAAAGACTAAAGCCTTTACAGTGCCGCGGAACCCTCGTTATTTTTACCATATTGGCTTTGATAACAAAAGCTCAAAGTGTAGAAGCATCTACATTTTTTTCGGCAATGAGGGTTCCGCGGCGCTCTAAAGACTACAGTCTTTAGAGTGCCGTGGAACCCTCGTTGTTTTTGCCATATTGGCTTTGATAACAAAAGCTGAAAGTGTAGAAGCATCTACATTGTTTTCGGTAACTAGGGTTCAGCGGCACTCTAAAGACTAAAGCCTTTACAGTGCCGCGGAACCCTCGTTATTTTTACCATATTGGCTTTGATAACAAAATCTCAAAGTGTAGAAGCATCTACATTTTTTTCGGCAATGAGGGTTCCGCGGCGCTCTAAAGACTAAAGTCTTTAGAGTGCCGTGGAACCCTCGTTGTTTTTGCCATATTGGCTTTGATAACAAAAGCTCAAAGTGTAGAAGCATCTACATTGTTTTCGGTAACGAGGGTTCAGCGGCACTCTAAAGACTAAAGTCTTTGCCGCGGAACCCTCGTTGTTTTTGCCATATTGGCTTTGATAACAAAAGCTCAAAGTGTAGAAGCATCTACATTGTTTTCGGCAACGAGGGTTCCGCGGCACTCTAAAGACTAAAGTCTTTACAGTGCCGCGGAACCCTCGTTGTTTTTGCCATATTGGCTTTGATAACAAAAGCTCAAAGTGTAGAAGCATCTACATTGTTTTCGGCAACGAGGGTTCCGCGGCACTCTAAAGAGTCTTTAAAGTGCCGCGGAACCCTCGTTGTTTTTGCCATATTGGCTTTGATAACAAAGCTCAAAGTGTAGAAGCATCTACATTTTTTTCGGCAACGAGGGTTCCGCGGCACTCTAAAGACTAAAGTGCCGCGCAACCCTGGTTGTTTTTGCCATATTGGCTTTGATAACAAAAGCTCAAAGTGTAGAAGCATCTACATTGTTTTCGGCAACGAGGGTTCCGCGGCACTCTAAAGACTAATGTCTTTACAGTGCCGCGGAACCCTCGTTGTTTTTGCCATATTGGCTTTGATAACAAAAGCTCAAAGTGTAGAAGCATCTACATTGTTTTCGGCAACGAGGGTTCCGCGGCACTCTAAAGACTAAAGTCTTTACAGTGCCGCGGAACCCTCGTTGTTTTTGCCATATTGGCTTTGATAACAAAAGCTCAAAGTGTAGAAGCATCTACATTGTTTTCGGCAACGAGGGTTCCGCGGCACTCTAAAGACTAAAGTCTTTAGAGTGCCGCGGAACCCTCGTTGTTTTTGCCATATTGGCTTTGATAACAAAAGCTCAAAGTGTAGAAGCATCTACATTGTTTTCGGCAACGAGGTTCCGCGGCACTCTAAAGACTAAAGTACCGCCGAACCCTCGTTGTTTTTCCATATTGGCTTTGATAACAAAAGCTCAAAGTGTAGAAGTATCTACATTGTTTTCGGCAACGAGGGTTCCGAGGCACTCTAAAGACTAAAGTGCCACGGAACCCTCGTTGTTTTTGCCATATTGGCTTTGATAACAAAAGCTCAAAGTGTAGAAGCATCTACATTGTTTTCGGCAACGAGGGTTCCGCGGCACTCTAAAGACCAAAGTCTTTACAGTGCCGCGGAACCCTCGTTGTTTTTGCCATATAGGCTTTGATAACAAAAGCTCAAAGTGTAGAAGCATCTACATTGTTTTCGGCAACGAGGGTTCTGCCGGCACTCTAAAGACTAAAGTGCCACGGAACCCTCGTTGTTTTTGCCATATTGGCTTTGATAACAAAAGCTCAAAGTGTAGAAGCATCTACATTGTTTTCGGCAACGAGGGTTCTGCGGCACTCTAAAGACTAAAGTGCCACGGAACCCTCGTTGTTTTTGCCATATTGGCTTTGATAACAAAAGCTCAAAGTGTAGAAGCATCTACATTGTTTTCGGCAACGAGGGTTCCGCGGCACTCTAAAGACTAATGTCTTTACAGTGCCGCGGAACCCTCGTTGTTTTTGCCATATTGGCTTTGATAACAAAAGCTCAAAGTGTAGAAGCATCTACATTGTTTTCGGCAACGAGGGTTCCGCGGCACTCTAAAGAGTAAAGTGCCGCAGAAGCCTCGTTGTTTTTGCCATATTGGCTTTGATAACAAAGCTCAAAGTGTAGAAGCATCTACATTGTTTTCGGCAACTAGGGCTCTTCGGCACTCTAAAGACTAAAGTGACAAAGAACCCTCGTTGTTTTTGCCATATTGGCTTTGATAACAAAAGCTCAAAGTGTAGAAGCATCTACATTGTTTTCGGCAACGAGGGTTCAGCGGCACTCTAAAGACTAAAGTGCCGCAGAACCCTCGTTGTTTTTGCCATATTGGCTTTGATAACAAAAGCTCAAAGTGTAGAAGCATCTACATTTTTTTCGGCAACGAGGGTTCCGCGGCACTCTAAAGACTAAAGTCTGCGTGGAACCCTCGTTGTTTTTGCCATATTGGCTTTGATAACAAAAGCTCAAAGTGTAGAAGCATCTACATTGTTTTCGGCAACGAGGGTTCCGCGGCACTCTAAAGACTAAAGTCTTTAAGTGCCGCAGAACCCTCGTTGTTTTTGCCATATTGGCTTTGATAACAAAAGCTCAAAGTGTAGAAGCATCTACATTGTTTTCGGCAATGAGGGTTCCGTGGCACTCTAAAGACTAAAGTGCCGCAGAACCCTCGTTGTTTTTGCCATATTGGCTTTGATAACAAAAGCTCAAAGTGTAGAAGCATCTACATTGTTTTCGGCAACGAGGGTTCCGCGGCGCTCTAAAGACTAAAGTCTTTAGAGTGCCGTGGAACCCTCGTTGTTTTTGCCATATTGGCTTTGATAACAAAAGCTGAAAGTGTAGAAGCATCTACATTGTTTTCGGCAACGAGGGTTCCGCGGCACTCTAAAGACTAAAGTCTGTAAAGTGCCGCGGATCCCTCGTTGTTTTTGCCATATTGGCTTTGACAACAAAAGCTCAAAGTGTAGAAGCATCTACATTGTTTTCGGCAACGAGGGTTCCGCGGCACTCAAAGACTAAAGTCTTTACAGTGCCGCGGAACCCTTGTTGTTTTTCCATATTGGCTTTGATAAAAAAAACTCAAAGTGTAGAAGCATCTACATTGTTTTCGGCAACGAGGGTTCCGCGGCACTCTAAAGACTAAAGTGCCGCAGAAAACTCGTTGTTTTTGCCATATTGGCTTTGATAACAAAAGCTCAAAGTGTAGAAGCATCTACATTGTTTTCGGCAACGAGGGTTCCGCGGCACTCTAAAGACTAAAGTCTTTAAGTGCCGCGGAACCCTCGTTGTTTTTGCCATATTGGCTTTGATAACAAAAGCTCAAAGTGTAGAAGCATCTACATTGTTTTCGGCAACGAGGGTTCCGCGGCACTCTAAAGACTAATGTCTTTACAGTGCCGCGGAACCCTCGTTGTTTTTGCCATATTGGCTTTGATAACAAAAGCTCAAAGTGTAGAAGCATCTACATTGTTTTCGAAAACTGGGGTTCCGCGTCACTCTAAAGACTAAAGTGCCGCAGAACCCTCGTTGTTTTTGCCATATTGGCTTTGATAACAAAAGCTCAAAGTGTAGAAGCATCTACATTGTTTTCGGCAACGAGGGTTCTGCGGCACTCTAAAGACTAAAGTGCCGCGGAACCCTCGTTGTTTTTGCCATATTGGCTTTGATAACAAAAGCTCAAAGTGTAGAAGCATCTACATTGTTTTCGGCAACGAGGGTTCCGCGGCACTCTAAAGACTAATGTCTTACAGTGCCGCGGAACCCTCGTTGTTTTTGCCATATTGGCTTTGATAACAAAAGCTCAAAGTGTAGAAGCATCTACATTGTTTTCAGCAACGGGGTTCCGCGGCACTCTAAAGACTAAAGTGCCGCAGAACCCTCGTTGTTTTTGCCATATTGGCTTTGATAACAAAAGCTCAAAGTGTAGAAGCATCTACATTGTTTTCGGCAAGAGGGTTCCGCGCACTCTAAAGACTAAAGTGCCGCGGAACCCTCGTTGTTTTTGCCATATTGGCTTTGATAACAAAAGCTCAAAGTGTAGAAGCATCTACATTGTTTTCGGCAACGAGGGTTCCGCGGCACTCTAAAGACTAATGTCTTACAGTGCCGCGGAACCCTCGTTGTTTTTGCCATATTGGCTTTGATAACAAAAGCTGAAAGTGTAGAAGCATCTACATTGTTTTCAGCAACGAGGGTTCCGCGGCACTCTAAAGACTAAAGTGCCGCAGAACCCTCGTTGTTTTTGCCATATTGACTTTGATAACAAAAGCTCAAAGTGTAGAAGCCTCTACATTGTTTTCGGCAACGGGGGTTCCGCGTCACTCTAAAGACTAATGTACCGTGGAACCCTCGTTGTTTTTGCCATATTGGCTTTGATAACAAAAGGTGAAAGTGTAGAAGCATCTACATTGTTTTCGGCAACGAGGGTTCCGCGGCATCTCCAAAGACTAAAGTCTTTAGGGTGACGTGGAACCCTCGTTGTTTTTGCCATATTGGCTTTGATAAAAAAAGCTCAAAGTGTAGAAGCATCTACATTGTTTTCAGCAACGAGGGATCCGCGGCACTCTAAAGACTAAAGTGCCGCAGAACCCTCGTTGTTTTTCCGATATTGGCTTTGATAACAAAAGCTCAAAGTGTAGAAGCATCTACATTGTTTTAGGCTACGAGGGTTCTGCGGCACTCTAAAGAGTAAAGTGCCGCAGAAGCCTCGTTGTTTTTGCCATATTGGCTTTGATAACAAAAGCTCAAAGTGTAGAAGCATCTACATAGTTTTCGGCAACTAGGGCTCTTCTGCACTCTAAAGACTAAAGTGACAAAGAACCCTCGTTGTTTTTGCCATATTGGCTTTCAAAACAAAAGCTTAAAGTGTAGAAGCATCTACATTGTTTTCGGCAACGAGGGTTCCGCGGCTATCTAAAGACTAAAGTCTTTAGAGTGCCACCGAACCCTCGTTGTTTTTGCCAATTTGGCTTTGATAACAAAAGCTCAAAGTGTAGAAGCATCTACATTGTTTTCGGCAACGGGTGTTCCGCGTCACTCTAAAGACTAAAGTGCCACGGAACCCTCGTTGTTTTTGCCATATTGGCTTTGATAACTAAAGCTCAAAGTGTAGAAGCATCTACATTGTTTTTGGAAACGAGGGTTCCGCGGGACTCTAAACACTACAGTCTTTAGAATGCCTCGGAACCCTCGTTGTTTTTGCCAATTTGGCTTTGATAACAAAAGCTCAAAGTGTAGAATAATCTATATTGTTTTCGGCAACGAGGGTTCTGCGGCACTCTAAACACTACAGTCTTTAGAATGCCTCGGAACCCTCGTTGTTTTTGCCATATTGGCTTTGATAACAAAAGCTCAAAGTGTAGAAGCATCTACATTGTTTTCGGCAATGAGGGTTCCGCCGCTCTTTAAAGACTAAAGTCTTTACAGTGCCGCGGAACACTCGTTGTTTTTGCCATATTGGCTTTGATAACAAAAGCTGAAAGTGTAGAAGCATCTACATTGTTTTCGGCAATGAGGGTTCTGTGGCTCCCTAAAGACTAAAGTCTTTACAGTGCCGCGGAACCCTCCTTGTTTTTGCCATATTGGCTTTGATAACAAAAGCTCAAAGTGTAGAAGCATCTACATTGTTTTTGGAAACGAGGGTTCCGCGGGACTCTAAAGACTAAAGTGCCGCAGGAACCTCATTGTTTTTGCCATATTGGCTTTGATAACAAAAGCTCAAAGTGTAGAAGCATCTACATTGTTTTCGGCAACGAGGGTTCCGCGGCTCTCTAAAGACTAAAGTCTTTACAGTGCCGCGGAACCCTCGTTGTTTTTGCCATATTGGCTTTGATAACAAAAGCTCAAAGTGTAGAAGCATCAACATTGTTTTCGGCAACGAGGGTTCCGCGGCTCTCTAAAGACTAAAGTCTTTACAGTGCCGCGGAACCCTCGTTGTTTTTGCCATATTGGCTTTGATAACAAAAGCTGAAAGTGTAGAAGCATCTACACTGTTTTCGGCAACGAGGGTTCCGCGGCGCTCTAAAGACTAATGTCTTTAGAGTGCCGCGGAACCTTCGTTGTTTTTGCCATATTGTCTTTGATAACAAAAGCTCAAAGTGTAGAAGCATCTACATCGTTTTCGGCAATGAGGGTTCTGCGGCACTCTAAAGACTAAAGTGCCGCAGAAACCTCATTGTTTTTGCCATATTGGCTTTGATAACAAAAGCTCAAAGTGTAGAAGCATCTACATTGTTTTCGGCAACGAGGGTTCCGCTGCTCTCTAAAGACTCTTTGGTGTGCCACGGAAACCTCGTTGTTTTTGCCATATTGTCTTTCATAACAAAAGCTCAAAGTGTAGAAGCATCTACATTGTTTTCGGCAACGAGGGTTCTTCGGTACTCTAAAGACTAAAGTTCCGCAGAAGCCTCTTTGTTTTTGCCATATTGGCTTTGATAACAAAAGCTCAAAGTTTAGAAGCATCTACATTGTTTTCGGCAACGAGGGTTCCTCGGCACTCTAAACACTAAAGTCTTTAGAATGCCTCGGAACCCTCGTTGTTTTTGCCATATTGGCTTTGATAACAAAAGCTCAAAGTGTAGAAGCATCTACCTTGTTTTCGGCAGCGAGGGTTCCGCCGCTCTCTAAAGACTATAGTCTTTACAGTGCCGCGGAAACCTCGTTGTTTTTGCCATATTGGCTTTGATAACAAAAGCTGAAAGTGTAGAAGCATCTACATTGTTTTCGGCAATGAGGGTTCCGCGGCTCTCTAAAGACTAAAGTCTTTAGAGTGCCGCGGAACCTTCGTTGTTTTTGCCATATTGTCTTTGATAACAAAAGCTCAAAGTGTAGAAGCATCTACATCGTTTTCGGCAACGAGGGTTCTGCGGCACTTTAGTCTTTAGAGTGCCGCGGAACCCTCGTTGTTTTTGCCATAATGGCTTTGATAACAAAAGCTGAAAGTGTAGAAGCATCTACATTGTTTTCGGCAATGAGGGTTCCGCGGCTCTCTAAAGACTAAAGTCTTTAGAGTGCCGCGGAACCTTCGTTGTTTTTGCCATATTGGCTGTGATAACAAAAGCTCAAAGTGTAGAAGCATCTACATTGTTTTCGGCAACGAGGGTTCTGCGGCACTCTAAAGACAAAAGTGCCACAGAAACCTCATTTTTTTTGCCATATTGGCTCTGATAACAAAAGCTCAAAGTGTAGAAGCATCTACATTGTTTTCAGGAACGAACGTTCCGCGGCACTCTAAAGACTTAATTCTTTACAGTGCCGCGAAACCCTCCTTGTTTTTGCCATATTGGCTTTGATAACAAAAGCTCTAAGTGTAGAAGCATCTACATTGTTTTCGGAAATGAGGGTTCCGCGGCACTCTAAAGACTAAAGTCTTTAGAGTGCCGCGGAACCTCGTTGTTTTTGCCATATTGTCTTTGATAACAAAAGCTCAAAGTGTAGAAGCATCTACATCATTTTCGGAAACGAGGGTTCCGTGGGACTCTAAAGACTAAAGTGCCGCAGGAACCTCGTTGTTTTTGCCATATTGGCTTTGATAACAAAAGCTGAAAGTGTAGAAGCATCTACATTGTTTTCGGCAACGAGGGTTCCGCGGCGCGCTAAAGACTAATGTCTTTAGAGTGCCGCGTAACCTTCGTTGTTTTTGCCATATTGGCTTTGATAACAAAAGCTCAAAGTGTATAAGCATCTACATTGTTTTCGGCAACGAGGGTTCCGCGGCTCAATAAAGACTCTTTAGAGTGCCACGGAACCCTCGTTGTTTTTGCCATATTGTCTTTGATAACAAAAGCTCAAAGTGTAGAAGCATCTACATTGTTTTCGGCAACGAACGTTCCGCGGCACTCAAAAGACTAAAGTCTTTATAGTGCCGCGGAACCCTCCTTGTTTTTGCCATATTGGCTTTGATAACAAAAGCTCAAAGTGTAGAAGCATCTACATTGTTTTAGGCAACGAGGGTTCCGCGGCTCTCTAAAGACTCAAGTGCCGCGGAAACCTCTTTTTTTTGCAATATTGGCTTTGATAACATAAGCTCAAAGTTGAGAAGCATCTACATTGTTCTTGGCAACGAGGGTTCCGCGGCACTCTAAAGACTAAAGTCTTTAGAGTGGCGCGGGACACTCGTTGTTTTTGCCATATTGGCTTTGATAACAAAAGCTGAAAGTGTAGAAGCATCTACATCGTTTTCGGCAACGAGGGTTCTGCGGCACTCTAAAGAATAAAGTGCCGCAGAAACCTCATTTTTTGCCATATTGGCTCTGATAACAAAAGCTCAAAGTGTAGAAGCATCTACATTGTTTTCGGCAACGAGGGTTCCGCGGCTCTCTAAAGACTCTTTAGAGTGCCGCGGAACCCTCGTTTTTATTGCCATATTGGCTTTGATAACAAAAGCTCATAGTGTAGAAGCATCTACATTTTTTTCGGCAACGAACGTTCCGCAGCACTCTAAAGACTAAAGTCTTTACAGTTCCGTGGAACCCTCCTTGTTTTTGCCATATTGGCTTTGATAACAAAAGCTCAAAGTGTAGAAGCATCTACATTGTTTTCGGCAACGAGGGTTCCGCGGCACTCTAAACACTAAAGTCTTTAGAATGCCTCGGAACCCTAGTTGTTTTTGCCATATTGGCTTTGATAACAAAAGCTCAAAGTGTAGAAGCATCTACATTGTTTTCGGCAACGAGGGTTCTGCGGCACTCTAAAGACTAAAGTGCCGCAGAAACCTCATTGTTTTTGCCATATTGGCTTTGATAACAAAAGCTCAAAGTGTAGAAGCATCTACATTGTTTTCGGCAACGAGGGTTCTGCGGCACTCTAAAGACTAAAGTGCCGCAGAAACCTCATTTTTTTTGCCATATTGGCTCTAATAACAAAAGCTCAAAGTGTAGAAGCATCTACATTGTTTTCAGGAACGAACGTTCCGCGGCACTCTAAAGACTAAATTCTTTACAGTGCCGCGGAACACTCCTTGTTTTTGCCATATTGTCTTTGATAACAAAAGCTCAAAGTGTAGAAGCATCTACATCATTTTCGGAAACGAGGGTTCCGTGGGACTCTAAAGACTAAAGTGCCGCAGGAACCTCATTGTTTTTGCCATATTGGCTTTGATAACAAAAGCTCAAAGTGTAGAAGCATCTACATTGTTTTCGGCAACGTGGGTTCCGCGGCTCTCTAAAGACTAAAGTCTTTACAGTGCCGCGGAACCCTCGTTGTTTTTGCCATATTGGCTTTGATAACAAAAGCTCAAAGTGTAGAAGCATCTACATTGTTTTCGGGAACGAGGGTTCCGCGGCTCTCTAAAGACTAAAGTCTTTACAGTGCCGCGGAACCCTCGTTGTTTTTGCCATATTGGCTTTGATAACAAAAGCTGAAAGTGTAGAAGCATCTACATTGTTTTCTGCAACGAGGGTTCCGCGGCGCTCTAAAGACTAATGTCTTTAGAGTGCCGCGTAACCTTCGTTGTTTTTGCCATATTGTCTTTGATAACAAAAGCTCAAAGTGTAGAAGCATCTACATCGTTTTCGGCAATGAGGGTTCTGCGGCACTCTAAAGACTAAAGTGCTGCAGAAACCTCATTGTTTTTGCCATATTGGCTTTGATAACAAAAGCTCAAAGTGTAGAAGCATCTACATTGTTTTCGGCAACGAGGGTTCCGCGGCTCTCTAAAGACTCTTTAGAGTGCCACGGAACCCTCGTTGTTTTTGCCATATTGTCTTTGATAACAAAAGCTCAAAGTGTATAAGCATCTACATTGTTTTCGGCAACGAACGTTCCGCGGCACTCTAAAGACTAAAGTCTTTACAGTGCCGCGGATCCCTCGTTGTTTTTCTCATATTGGCTTTGATAACAAAATCTCAAAGTGTAGAAGCATCTACATTGTTTTCGGCAACGAGGGTTCCGCGGCTCTCTAAAGACTCAAGTGCCGCGGAAACCTCTTTTTTTTTGCAATATTGGCTTTGATAACATAAGCTCAAAGTTGAGAAGCATCTACATTGTTCTTGGCAACGAGGGTTCCGCGGCACTCTAAAGACTAAAGTCTTTAGAGTGGCGCGGAACCCTCGTTGTTTTTGCCATATTGGCTTTGATAATAAAAGCTGAAAGTGTAGAAGCATCTACATCGTTTTCGGCAACGAGGGTTCTGCGGCACTCTAAAGACTAAAGTGCCGCAGAAACCTCATTTTTGCCATATTGGCTCTGATAACAAAAGCTCAAAGTGTAGAAGCATCTACATTGTTTTCGGCAACGAGGGTTCCGCGGCTCTCTAAAGACTCTTTAAGTGCCGCGGAACCCTCGTTTTTTTGCCATATAGGCTTTGATAACAAAAGCTCATAGTGTAGAAGCATCTACATTGTTTTCGGCAACGAGGGTTCCGCAGCACTCTAAAGACTAAAGTCTTTACAGTTCCGCGGAACCCTCGTTTTTTTTGCCATATTGGCTTTGATAACAAAAGCTCAAAGTGTAGAAGCATCTACATTGTTTTCGGCAACGAGGGTTCCGCGGCTCTCTAAAGACTAATGTCTTTACAGTGCCGCGGAACCCTCGTTGTTTTTGCCATATTGGCTTTGATAAAAAAAGCTCAAATTGTAGAAGAATCACCATTGTTTTCGGCAACGAGGGTTCCGCGGCGCTCTAAAGACTAAATTCCTTAGAGTGCCGTGGAACCCTCGTTGTTTTTGCCATATTGGCTTTGATAACTAAAGCTCAAAGTGTAGAAGCATCTACATTGATTTCGGCAACGAGGGTTCCGCGGCACTCTAAAGACTAAAGTCTTTACAGTGCCGCGGATCCCTCGTAGTTTTTGCCATATTGGCTTTGATAACAAAAGCTCAAAGTGTAGAAGCATCTACATTGTTTTCGGCAACGGGGTTCCGCGGCACTCTAAAGACTAAAGACTTTAAAGTGCCACAGAACCCTCGTTGTTTTTGCCATATTGGCTTTGATAACAAAAGCTTAAAGTGTAGAAGCATCTACATTGTTTTCGGCAACGAGGGTTCCGCGGCACTCTAAAGACTAAAGTCTTTAGAGTGCCACTGAACCCTCGTTGTTTTTAAAATATTGGCTTTGATAACAAAATCTGAAAGTGTAGAAGCATCTACTTTGTTCTCGGGAACGAGGGTTCCGCAGCACTCTAAAGACTAAAGTCTTTACCGTGCCGCGGAACCCTCGTTGTTTTTGCCATATTGGCTTTGATAACCAAAGCTCAAAGTGTAGAAGAATCTACCTTGTTTTCAACAACGGGGTTCCGCGTCACTCTAAAGAATAAAGTGCCACGGAACCCTTGTTGTTTTTGCCATATTGGCTTTGATAACAAAATCTCAAAGTGTAGAAGCATCTACATTGTTTTCGGTAACGAGGGTTCCGCTGCACTCTAAAGACTAAAGTGCCGCAGAACCCTGATTGTTTTTGCCATATTGGGTTTGATAACAAAAGCTCAAAGTGTAGAAGCATCTACAGTGTTTTCGGCAACGAGGGTTCCGCGGCGCTCTAAAGACTAAAGTCTTTACAGTGCCGCGGAACCCTCGTTGTTTTTGCCATATTGGCTTGGTTAACAAAAGCTCAAAGTGTAGAAGCATCTGCATTGTTTTCGGCAACGAGGGTTCTGCGGCACTCTAAAGACTAAAGTGCCGCAGAACCCTCGTTGTTTTTGCCATATTGGCTTTGATAACAAAAAGGTGAAAGTGTAGAAGCATCTCCATTGTTTTCGCCAACGAGGGTTCCGCGGCACTCTAAAGACTAAAGTACCGCAGAACCCTCGTTGTTATTGCCATATTGTCTTTGATAACAAAAGCTCAAAGTGTAGAAGCATCTACATTGTTTTCGGCAACGAACTTTCCGCGGCACTCTAAATACTAAAGTCTTTATAGTGCCGCGGAACCCTCTTGTTTTTGCCATATTGGCTTTGACAACAAAATCTCAAAGTGTAGAAGCATCTACTTTGTTTTCGGCAACGAGGGTTCCGCGGCTCTCTAAAGACTAAAGTGCCGCGGAACCCTCGTTGTTTTTGCCATATAGGCTTTTTTAACAAAAGCTCATAGTGTAGAAGAATCTACATTGTTTTCGGCAACGAACGTTCCGCAGCACTCTAAAGACTAAAGTCTTTACAGTTCCGCGGAACCCTCCTTGTTTTTGCCATATTGGCTTTGATAACAAAAGCTCAAAGTGTAGAAGCATCTACATTGTTTTCGGCAACGAGGGTTCCGCGGCACTCTAAAGACTAATGTCTTTACAGTGCCGCGGAACCCTCGTTGTTTTTGCCATATTGGCTTTGATAAAAAAGCTCAAAGTGTAGAAGCATCTCCATTGTTTTCGGCAACGAGGGTTCCGCGGCGCTCTAAAGACTAAATTCCTTAGAGTGCCGTGGAACCCTCGTTGTTTTTGCCATATTGGCTTTGATAACTAAAGCTCAAAGTGTAGAAGCATCTACATTGATTTCGGCAACGAGGGTTCCGCGGCACTCTAAAGACTAAAGTCTTTACAGTGCCGCGGACCCTCGTAGTTTTTGCCATATTGGCATTGATAACATAAGCTCAAAGTGTAGAAGCATCTACATTGTTTTCGGCAACGGGGGTTCCGCGTCACTCTAAAGACTAAAGTGCCACAGAACCCTCGTTGTTTTTGCCATATTGGCTTTGATAACAAAAGCTCAAAGTGTAGAAGCATCTACATTGTTTTCGGCAACGAGGTTTCCGCGGCACTCTAAAGACTAAAGTCTTTAGAGTGCCACGGAACCCTCGTTGTTTTTAAAATATTGGCTTTCATAACAAAAGCTGAAAGTGTAGAAGCATCTACTTTGTTCTCGGGAACGAGGGTTCCGCAGCACTCTAAAGACTAAAGTCTTTACCGTGCCGCGGAACCCTCGTTGTTTTTGCCATATTGGCTTTGATAACCAAAGCTCAAAGTGTAGAAGCATCTACCTTGTTTTCGACAACGGGGGTTCCGCGTCACGCTAAAGAATAAAGTGCCACGGAACCCTCCTTGTTTTTGCCATATTGGCTTTGATAACAAAAGCTCAAAGTGTAGAAGCATCTACATTGTTTTCGGCAACGAGGGTTCCGCGGCACTCTAAAGACTAAAGTACCGCAGAACCCTGATTGTTTTTGCCATATTGGCTTTGATAACAAAAGCTCAAAGTGTAGAAGCATCTACATTGTTTTCGGCATCGAGGGTTCCGCGGCTCTCTAAAGACTAAAGTCTTTACAGTGCCGCGGAACCCTCCTTCTTTTTGCCATATTGGCTTTGATAACAAAAGCTCAAAGTGTAGAAGCATCTACATTGTTTTCGGCAACGAGGGTTCCGCGGCACTCTAAAGACTAAAGTACCGCAGAACCCTCGTTGTTATTGCCATATTGTCTTTGATAACAAAAGCTCAAAGTGTAGAAGCATCTACATTGTTTTCGGCAACGAACTTTCCGCGGCACTCTAAATACTAAAGTCTTTATAGTGCCGCGGAACCCTCCTTGTTTTTGCCATATTGGCTTTGATAACAAAAGCTCAAAGTGTAGAAGCATCTACATTGTTTTCGGCAACGAGGGTTCCGCGGCTCTCTAAAGACTAAAGTGCCGCGGAACCCTCGTTTTTATTGCCATAGAGGCTTTGATAACAAAAGCTAATAGTGAAGAAGCATCTACATTGTTTTCGGCAACGAACGTTCCGCAGCACTCTAACGACTAAAGTCTTTACAGTTCCGAGGAACCCTCCTTGTTTTTGCCATATTGGCTTTGATAACAAAAGCTCAAAGTGTAGAAGCATCTACATTGTTTTCGGCAACGAGGGTTCCGCGGCACTCTAAAGACTATTGTCTTTACCGTGCCGCGGAACCCTCGTTGTTTTTGCCATATTGGCTTTGATAAAAAAAGCTCAAAGTGTAGAAGCATCTCCATTGTTTTCGGCAACGAGGGTTCCGCGGCGCTCTAAAGACTAAATTCTTTAGAGTGCCGTGGAACCCTCCTTGTTTTTGCCATATTGGCTTTGATAACTAAAGCTCAAAGTGTAGAAGCATCTACATAGATTTCGGCAACGAGGGTTCCGCGGCACTCTAAAGACTAAAGTATTTACATTGCCGAGGATCCCTCGTAGTTTTTGACATATTGGCATTGATAACAAAAGCTCAAAGTGTAGAAGCATCTACATTGTTTTCGGCAACTGGGGTTCCTCGTCACTCTAAAGACTAAAGTGCCACAGAACCCTCGTTGTTTTTGCCATATTGGCTTTGATAACCAAAGCTCAAAGTGTAGAAGCATCTACCTTGTTTTCGACAACGGGGTTCCGCGTCACTCTAAAGAATAAAGTGCCACGGAACCCTCCTTGTTTTTGCCATATTGGCTTTGATAACAAAAGCTCAAAGTGTAGAAGCATCTACATTGTTTTCGGCAACGAGGGTTCCGCGGCACTCTAAAGACTAAAGTACCGCAGAACCCTGATTGTTTTTGCCATATTGGCTTTGATAACAAAAGCTCAAAGTGTAGAAGCATCTACATTGTTTTCGGCAACGAGGGTTCCGCGGCTCTCTAAAGACTAAAGTCTTTACAGTGCCTCGGAACCCTCCTTCTTTTTGCCATATTGGCTTTGATAACAAAAGCTCAAAGTGTAGAAGCATCTACATTGTTTTCGGCAACGAGGGTTCCGCGGCACTCTAAAGCCTAAAGTCTTTACAGTGCCACGGAACACTCGTTGTTTTTGCCATATTGGCTTTGATAACAAAAGCTGAAAGTGTAGAAGCATCTACTTTGTTTTCGGCAACGAACGTTCCGCGGCACTCTAAAGAATAAAGTCTTTACCGTGCCGCGGAACCCTCGTTGTTTTTGCCATATTGGCTTTGATAACCAAAGCTCAAAGTGTAGAAGCATCTACCTTGTTTTCGACAACGGGGGTTCCGCGTCACTCTAAAGAATAAAGTGCCACGGAACCCTTGTTGTTTTTGCCATATTGGCTTTGATAACAAAAGCTCAAAGTGTAGAAGCATCTACATTGTTTTCGGTAACGAGGGTTCCGCTGCACTCTAAAGACTAAAGTGCCGCAGAACCCTGATTGTTTTTGCCATATTGGGTTTGATAACAAAAGCTCAAAGTGTAGAAGCATCTACAGTGTTTTCGGCAACGAGGGTTCCGCGGCGCTCTAAAGACTAAAGTCTTTACAGTGCCGCGGATCCCTCGTTGTTTTTGCCATATTGGCTTGGTTACCAAAAGCTCAAAGTGTAGAAGCATCTAAAGTGTTTTCGGCAACGAGGGTTCTGCGGCACTCTAAAGGCTAAAGTGCCGCAGAACCCTCGTTGTTTTTGCCATATTGGCTTTGATAACAAAAGGTGAAAGTGTAGAAGCATCTCCATTGTTTTCGGCAACGAGGGTTCCGCGGCACTCTAAAGACTAAAGTACCGCAGAACCCTCGTTGTTATTGCCATATTGTCTTTGATAACAAAAGCTCAAAGTGTAGAAGCATCTACATTGTTTTCGGCAACGAACTTTCCGCGGCACTCTAAATACTAAAGTCTTTATAGTGCCGCGGAACCCTCCTTGTTTTTGCCATATTGGCTTTGATAACAAAAGCTCAAAGTGTAGAAGCATCTACATTGTTTTCGGCAACGAGGGTTCCGCGGCTCTCTAAAGACTAAAGTGCCGCGGAACCCTCGTTTTTATTGCCATATAGGCTTTGATAACAAAAGCTCATAGTGTAGAAGCATCTACATTGTTTTCGGCAACGAACGTTCCGCAGCACTCTAAAGACTAAAGTCTTTAAAGTTCCGCGGAACCCTCCTTGTTTTTGCCATATTGGCTTTGATAACAAAAGCTCAAAGTGTAGAAGCATCTACATTGTTTTCGGCAACGAGGGTTCCGCGGCTCTCTAAAGACTAATGTCTTTACAGTGCCGCGGAACCCGCGTGGTTTTTGCCATATTGGCTTTGATAAAAAAAGCTCAAAGTGTAGAAGCATCTCCATTGTTTTCGGCAACGAGGGTTCCGCGGCGCTCTAAAGACTAAATTCCTTAGAGTGCCGTGGAACCCTCGTTGTTTTTGCCATATTGGCTTTGATAACTAAAGCTCAAAGTGTAGAAGCATCTACATAGATTTCGGCAACGAGGGTTCCGCGGCACTCTAAAGACTAAAGTCTTTACAGTGCCGCGGATCCCTCGTAGTTTTTGCCAGATTGGCATTGATAACAAAAGCTCAAAGTGTAGAAGCATCTACATTGTTTTCGGCAACGGGGTTCCGCGTCACTCTAAAGACTAAAGTGCCACAGAACCCTCGTTGTTTTTGCCATATTGGCTTTGATAACAAAAGCTCAAAGTGTAGAAGCATCTACATTGTTTTCGGCAACGAGGTTTCCGCGGCACTCTAAAGACTAAAGTCTTTAGAGTGCCACGGAACCCTCGTTGTTTTTAAAATATTGGCTTTCATAACAAAAGCTGAAAGTGTAGAAGCATCTACTTTGTTCTCGGCAACGAGGGTTCCGCAGCACTCTAAAGACTAAAGTCTTTACCGTGCCGCGGAACCCTCGTTGTTTTTGCCATATTGGCTTTGATAACCAAAGCTCAAAGTGTAGAAGCATCTACCTTGTTTTCGACAACGGGGGTTCCGCGTCACTCTAAAGAATAAAGTGCCACGGAACCCTCCTTGTTTTTGCCATATTGGCTTTGATAACAAAAGCTCAAAGTGTAGAAGCATCTACATTGTTTTCGGCAACGAGGGTTCCGCGGCACTCTAAAGACTAAAGTACCGCAGAACCCTGATTGTTTTTGCCATATTGGCTTTGATAACAAAAGCTCAAAGTGTAGAAGCATCTACATTGTTTTCGGCATCGAGGGTTGCGCGGCGCTCTAAAGACTAAAATATTTACAGTGCCGCGGAACCCTCCTTTTTTTGCCATATTGGCTTTGATAACAAAAGCTCAAAGTGTAGAAGCATCTACATTGTTTTCGCCAACGAGGGTTCCGCGGCACTCTAAAGACTAAAGTACCGCAGAACCCTCGTTGTTATTGCCATATTGTCTTTGATAACAAAAGCTCAAAGTGTAGAAGCATCTACATTGTTTTCGGCAACGAACTTTCCGCGGCACTCTAAATACTAAAGTCTTTATAGTGCCGCGGAACCCTCCTTGTTTTTGCCATATTGGCTTTGATAACAAAAGCTCAAAGTGTAGAAGCATCTACATTGTTTTCGGCAACGAGGGTTCCGCGGCTCTCTAAAGACTAAAGTGCCGCGGAACCCTCGTTTTTATTGCCATATAGGCTTTGATAACAAAAGCTCATAGTGTAGAAGCATCTACATTGTTTTCGGCAACGAACGTTCCGCAGCACTCTAAAGACTAAAGTCTTTACAGTTCCGCGGAACCCTCCTTGTTTTTGCCATATTGGCTTTGATAACAAAAGCTCAAAGTGTAGAAGCATCTACATTGTTTTCGGCAACGAGGGTTCCGCGGCTCTCTAAAGACTAATGTCTTTACAGTGCCGCGGAACCCTCGTTGTTTTTGCCATATTGGCTTTGATAAAAAAGCTCAAAGTGTAGAAGCATCTCCATTGTTTTCGGCAACGAGGGTTCCGCGGCGCTCTAAAGACTAAATTCTTTAGAGTGCCGTGGAACCCTCCTTGTTTTTGCCATATTGGCTTTGATAACTAAAGCTCAAAGTGTAGAAGCATCTACATAGATTTCGGCAACGAGGGTTCCGCGGCACTCTAAAGACTAAAGTACCGCAGAACCCTCATTGTTTTTGCTATATTGGCTCTGATAACAAAAGCTCAAAGTGTAGAAGCATCTACATTGTTTTCGGCAACGAAGGTTCCGCTGCGATCTAAAGACTAAAGTCTTTAGAGTTCCGTGGAACAATCGTTATTTTTGCCATATTGGCTTTGATAACAAAAGCTCAAAGTATAGAAGCATCTACATTGTTTTCGGCAACGGGGTTCCGCGGCACTCTAAAGACTAAAGTGCCAGAGAACCCTCGTTGTTTTTGCCATATTGGCTTTGATAACAAAAGCTCAAAGTGTAGAAGCATCTACATTGTTTTCGGCAACGAGGGTTCCGCGGCTCTCTAAAGCCTAAAGTCTTTACAGTGCCGCGGAACACTCGTTGTTTTTGCCATATTGGCTTTGATAACAAAAGCTGAAAGTGTAGAAGCATCTACATTGTTTTCGGCAACGAACGTTCCGCGGCACTCTAAAGAATAAAGTCTTTATAGTGCCGCGGAACCCTCCTTGTTTTTGCCATATTGGCTTTGATAACAAAAGCTCAAAGTGAAGAAGCAGCTACATTGTTTTCGGCAACGAGGGTTCCGTGGCTCTCTAAAGACTAAAGTGCCGCGGAACCCTCGTTGTTTTTGCCCTATTGGCTTTGATAACAAAAGCTCAAAGTGTAGAAGCATCTACATTGTTCTTGGCAACGAGGGTTCCGCGGCTCTCTAAAGACTAAAGTGCCGAAGAAACCTCATTGTTTTTGCCATATTGGCTTTGATAACAAAAGCTCAAAGTGTAGAAGCATCTACATTGTTTTCGGCAACGACGTTCCGCGGCACTCTAAAGACTAAAGTCTTTAAAGTTCCGCGGAACCCTCCTTGTTTTTGCCATATTGGCTTTGATAACAAAAGCTCAAAGTGTAGAAGCATCTACATTGTTTTCGGCAACGAGGGTTCCGAGGCTCTCTAAAGTCTAAAGTGCCGCAGAAACCTCCTTGTGTCTGCCATATTGGCTTTGATAACAAAAGCTCAAAATGTAGAAGCATCTACATTGTTTTCGGCAACGAGGGTTCCGCGGCTCTCTAAAGACTAAAGTCTTTACAGTGCCGCGGAACCCTCCTTGTTTTTGCCATATTGGCTTTGATAACAAAAGCTCAAAGTGTAGAAGCATCTACATTGTTTTCGGCAACGAGGGTTCCGCGGCACTCTAAAGACTAAAGTACCGCAGAACCCTCATTTTTTTTGCCATATTGGCTTTGATAACAAAAGCTCAAAGTGTAGAAGCATCTACATTGTTTTCGGAAAGGAGGTTTCCGCGGCGCTCTAAAGACTAAAGTCTTTAGAGTGCCGCGGAACCTTCGTTGTTTTTGGCATATTCTCTTTGATAACAAAAGCTCAAAGTTTAGAAGCATCTACATTGTTTTCGGCAACGAGGGTTCAGCGGCACTCTAAAGAGTAAAGTGCCGCTGAAACCTCATTCTTTTTGCCATATTGGCTTTGATAACAAAAGCTCAAAGTGTAGAAGCATCTACATTGTTTTCGGCAACGAGGTTCCGCGGCACTCTAAAGACTCTTTAGAGTGCCGCGGAACCCTCGTTGTTTTGCCATATTGGCTTTGATAACAAAAGCTCAAAGTGTAGAAGCATCTACATTGTTTTCGGCAACGAGGGTTCCGCGGCGCTCTAAAGACTAAAGTCTTTAGAGTGCCGCGGAACCTTCGTTGTTTTTGGCATATTCTCTTTGATAACAAAAGCTCAAAGTTTAGAAGCATCTACATCGTTTTCGGAAACGAGGGTTCCGCGGCACTCTAAAGGCTAAAGTGCCGCAGAAACCTCATTCTTTTTGCCATATTGGCTTTCATAAAAAAAGCTCAAAGTGTAGAAGCATCTACATTGTTTTCGACAACGGGGGTTCCGCGTCACTCTAAAGAATAAAGTGCCACGGAACCCTCGTTGTTTTGCCATATAGTCTTTGATAACAAAAGCTCAAAGTGTTGAATCATCTACATTGTTTTCGGCAACGAGGGTTCCGCGGCACTCTAAAGACTAAAGTACCGCAGAACCCTCGTTGTTTTTGCCATATTGGCTTTGATAACAAAAGCTCAAAGTGTAGAAGCATCTACATTGTTTTCGGCAACAAGGGTTCCGCGGCACTTTAAAGAATAAAGTACCGCAGAACCCTCGTTGTTTTTGCCATATTGGCTTTGATAACAAAAGCTCAAAGTGTAGAAGCATCTACATTGTTTTCGGCAACGAGGGTTCTGCACTCTAAAGACTAAAGTCTTTACAGTGCCGCCGAACCCTCGTTGTTTTTGCCATATTGGCTTTGATAACAAAAGCTCTAAGTGTAGAAGCATCTACATTGTTTTCGGCAACGAGGGTTCCACAGCACTCTAAAGACTAAAGTACCGCAGAACCCTCATTGTTTTTGCCATATTGGCTCTGATAACAAAAGCTGAAAGTGTAGAAGCATCTACACTGTTTTCGGCAACGAGGGTTCCGCGGCGCTCTAAAGACTAAAGTCTTTAGAGTGCCGCGGAACCTTCGTTGTTTTTGGCATATTCTCTTTGATAACAAAAGCTCAAAGTTTAGAAGCATCTACATTGTTTTCGAAACGAGGGTTCCGCGGCACTCTAAAGACTAAAGTGCCGCAGAAACCTCATTGTTTTTGCCATATTGGCTTTGATAACAAAAGCTCAAAGTGTAGAAGCATCTACATTGTTTTCGGCAACGAGGGTTCCGTGGCTCTCTAAAGACTAAAGTCTTCGGAGTGCCGCAGAACCCTCGTTGTTTTTGCCATATTGGCTTTGATAACAAAAGCTCAAAGTGTAGAAGCATCTACAGTGTTTTCGGCAACGAGGGTTCCGCGGCGCTCTAAAGACTAAAGTCTTTACAGTGCCGCGGAACCCTCGTTGTTTTTGCCATATTGGCTTTGATAACAAAAGCTCAAAGTGTAGAAGCATCTACATTGTTTTCGGCAACGAGGTTCCGCGGCACTCCAAAGACTAAAGACTTTAGAGTGCCGCAGAAGCCTCGTTGTTTTTGCCATATTGGCTTTGATAACAAAAGCTCAAAGTGTAGAAGCATCTACATTGTTTTCGGCAACGAGGGTTCTGCGGCACTCTAAAGACTAAAGTGCCTCAGAACCCTCGTTGTTTTTGCCATATTGGCTTTGATAACAAAAGGTGAAAGTGTAGAATCATCTCCATTGTTTTCGCCAACGAGGGTTCCGCGGCACTCTAAAGACTAAAGTACCGCAGAACCCTCATTGTTTTTGCCATATTGGCTTTGATAACAAAAGCTCAAAGTGTAGAAGCATCTACATTGTTTTCGGCAACAAGGGTTCCGCGGCACTTTAAAGACTAAAGTACCGCAGAACCCTCGTTGTTTTTGCCATATTGGCTTTGATAACAAGAGCTGAAAGTGTAGAAGCATCTACATTGTTTTCAGCAACGAGGGTTCCGCGGCTCTCTAAAGACTAAAGTCTTTAGAGTGCCGTGAACCTTCGTTGTTTTTGCCATATTCTCTTTGATATCAAAAGCTCAAAGTGTAGAAGCATCTACATCGTTTTCGGCAACGAGGGTTCTGCAGCACTCTAAAGACTAAAGTACCGCAGAAACCTCATTGTTTTTGCCATATTGGCTTTGATAACAAAAGCTCAAAGTTTAGAAGCATCTACATTGTTTTCGGCAACAAGGGTTCCGCGGATCTCTAAAGACTCTTTAGAGTGCCACGGAACCCTTTTTGTTTTTGCCATATTGGCTTTGATAACAAAAGCTCAAAGTGTAGAAGCATCTACATTGTTTTCGGCAACGAACGTTCCACGGCACTCTAAAGACTAAAGTCTTTACAGTGCCTCGGAACCCTCCTTGTTTTTGCCATATTGGCTTTGATAACAAAAGCTCAAAGTGTTTAAGCATCTACATTGTTTTCGGCAACGAGGGTTCAGAGGCTCTCTAAAGACTAAACTGCCGTGGAACCCTCGTTTTTTTTGCCATATTGGCTATGATAACAAAAGATGAAAGGGTAGAAGCATCTACATTGTTTTCGGCAACGAGGGTTCCGCGGTGCTCTAAAGACTAAAGTCTTTAGAGTGCCGCGGAACCTTCGTTGTTTTTGCCATATTGTCTTTGATAACAAAAGCTCAACGTGTAGAAGCATCTACATCGTTTTCGACAACGAGGGTTCTGCGGCACTCTAAAGACTAAAGTGCCGCAGAAACCTCATTGTTTCTACCATATTGGCTTTGATAACAAAAGCTCAAAGTGTAGAAGCATCTACATTGTTTTCGGCAACGAGGGTTCCGCGGCTCTCTAAAGACTAAAGTCTTTACAGTGCCGCGGAACCCTCCTTGTTTTTGCCATATTGGCTTTGATAACAAAAGCTCAAAGTGTAGAAGCATCTACATTGTTTTCGGCAACGAGGGTTCCACGGCACTCTAAAGACTAGAGTACCGCAGAACCCTCATTGTTTTTGCCATATTGGCTTTGATAACAAAAGCTCAAAGTGTAGAAGCATCTCCATTGTTTTCGGCAACGAGGGTTCCGCGGCACTCTAAAGACTAAAGTGCCGCAGAGCCCTCGTTGTTTTTGCCATATTGGCTTTGATAACAAAAGTTCAAAGTGTAGAAGCATCTACATTGTTTTCGGCAACGAGGTTCCGCGGCACTCTAAAGACTAAAGTACCGCAGAACCCTCATTGTTTTTGCCATATTGGCTCTGATAACACAAGCTCAAGTGTAGAAGCATCTACATTGTTTTCGGAAACGAGGGTTCCGCGGCACTCTAAAGACTAAAGTGTTTAAAGTGCCACGGAACCCTTGTTGTTTTTGTCATATTGGCTTTGATAACAAAAGCTGAAAATGTACAAGAATCTACATTGTTTTCGGCAACGAGGGTTTCCGCGGCACTCCAAAGACTAAAGTCTTTAGAGTGCCGTTGAACAATCGTTATTTTTGCCATATTGGCTTCGATAACAAAAGCTCAAAGTGTAGAAGCATCTACATTGTTTTCGGCAACGGGGGTTCCGCGTCACTCTAAAGACTAAAGTGCCACAGAACCCTCGTTGTTTTTGCCATATTGGCTTTGATAACAAAAGCTCAAAGTGTAGAAGCATCTACATTGTTTTTCGCAATGGGGATTCTGCGTCACTCTAAAGACTAAAGTGCCGTGGAACCCTCGTTGTTTTTGCCATATTGGCTTTGATAACAAAAGCTCAAAGTGTAGAAGCATTTACATTGTTTTCGGCAACGAGGTTCCGCGGCACTCTAATGACGAAAGTGCCGCAGAACCCTGATTGTTTTTGCAATATTGGCTCTGATAACAAAAGCTGAAAGTGTAGAAGCATCTACATTGTTTTCGGCAACGAGGGTTCCGCGTCACTCTAAAGAATAAAGTGCCACGGAACCCTCGTTGTTATTGCCTTATTGGCTTTGACAACATAACCTGAAAGTGTAGAAGCATCTACATTGTTTTCAGCAACGGTGGTTCCGCATCACTCTAAAGACTAAAGTTCCGCAGAACCCTCTTTGTTTTTGCCATATTGGCTTTGATAACAAAAGCTCAAAGTGTAGAAGCATTTACATTGTTTTCGGCAACGGGGGATCCGCGGCTTTCTAAAGACTAAAGTCTTTAGAGTGCCGTGGAACCTAGTTGTTTTTGCCATATTGGCTTTGATAACAAAAGCTCAAAGTGTAGAAGTGTCTACAGTGTTTTCGGCAACGAGGGTTGCGCGGCGCTCTAAAGACTAAAGTCTTTTCAGTGGCGCGGATCCCTCGTTGTTTTCGCCATATTGGCTTGGTTAACAAAAGCTCAAAGTGTAGAAGCATCTACATTGTTCTTGGCAACGAGGTTCACGGCACTCTAAAGACTAAAGTGCCGCAGAACCCTCGTTCTTTTTGCCATATTGGCTTTGATAACAAAAGGTGAAAGTGTAGAAGCATCTCCATTGTTTTCGGCAACGAGGGTTCTGCGGCACTCTAAAGACTAAAGTCTTGCCGCAGAACCCTCGTTGTTTTTGCCATATTGGCTTTGATAACAAAAGGTGAAAGTGTAGAAGCATCTCCATTGTTTTCGGCAACGAGGGTTCCGCGGCGCTCTAAAGACTAAAGTCTTTAGAGTGCCGTGGAACCCTCGTTGTTTTTGCCATATTGGCTTTGATAACTAAAGCTCAAAGTGTAGAAGCATATACATTGATTTTCGGCAACGAGGGTTCCGCGGCACTCTAAAGACTAATGTCTTTACAGTGTTGCGGAACCCTCGTTGTTTTGCCATATTGGCTTTAATAACTAAAGCTCAAAGTTTAGAAGTATCTACATTGTTTTGGCAACGAGGGTTCTGCGGCACTCTAAAGACTAAAGTGCCGCAGATCCCTCGTTGTTTTTGCCATATTGGCTTTGATAAAAAAGCTCAAAGTGTAGAAACATCTACATTGTTTTAAGGAACGAGGGTTCTGCGGCACTCTAAAGAGTACAGTGCCGCAGAAGCCTCGTTGTTTTTGCCATATTGGCTTTGATGAAAAAAGCTCAAAGTGTAGAAGCATCTACATTGTTTTCTGCAACGAGGGTTCCGCGGCACTGTAAAAAAAAAAGTCTTTACAGTGGCACGGAACCCACTTTGTTGTTGCCCAATTGGCTTTTATAAAAAAAACTCAAATTGTAGAAGCATCTACATTGTTTTCGGCAACAGGTTCTTCGGCACTCTAAAGACTAAAGACTTTACAGTGCCTTGAACCCTCCTTGTTTTTGCCATATTGGCTTTGATAACAAAAGCTCAAAGTGTTGAAGCATCTACATTGTTCTTGGCAACGAGGGTTCAGCGGCTCTCTAAAGACTAAACTGCAGTGGAACCCTCGTTTTATTTGCCATATTGGCTTTGATAACAAAAGCTCAAAGTGTAGAAGCATCTACATTGTTTTCGGCAAACGAGGGTTCTTCGGCACTCTAAAGACTAAAGTTGCCGCAGAACCCCTCTTTGTTTTTGCCATATTGGCTTTGATAACAAAAGCTCAAATTTTAGAAGCATCTACATTTTTTTGGCAACGAGGGTTCCGCGGCACTCTAAAGACTAAAGTCTTTAGAGTGCCGTGGAACCCTCGTTGTTTTGCCATATTGGCTTTGATAACAAAAGCTCAAAGTGTAGAAGCATCTACATTGTTTTCGGCAACGAGGGTTCTGCGGCACTCTAAAGACTAAAGTGCCGCAGAACCCTCGTTGTTTTTGCCATATTGGCTTTCATAACAAAAGCTCAAAGTGTAGAAGCATCTACATTGTTTTCGGCAACGAGGGTTCCGCGGCACTCTAAAGACTAAAGTGCCACAGAAACCTCGTTGTTCTTGCCATATTGGCTTTGATAACAAAAGCTCAAAGTGTAGAAGCATCTACATTGTTTTCCGGCAACAGGGTTCCGCTGCACTCTAAAGACTAAAGTGCCGCAGAACCCTCATTGTTTTTGCCATATTGGCTTTGATAACAAAAGCTCAAAGTTTAGAAGCATCTACATTGTTTTCGGCAACGAGGTTCTCTGCGGCACTCTAAAGACTAAAGTGCCTTTAGAACCCTCGTTGTTTTGCCATATTGGCTTTGATAACAAAAGCTCAAAGTGTAGAAGCATCTACATTGTTTTCGGCAACGAGGTTCCGCGGCCTCTAAAGACTAAAGTGCCGCAGAACCCTCGTTGTTTTTGCCATATTGGCTTTGATAACAAAAGCTCAAAGTGTAGAAGCATCTATATTGTTTTCGGCAACGAGGGTTCTGGGACACTCTAAAGACTAAAGTGCCGCAGAACCCTCGTTGTTTTTGCCATATTGGCTTTGATAACAAAAGCTCAAAGTGTAGAAACATCTACATTGTTTTCGGCAACGAGGGTTCCGCGGCACTCTAAAATGCCGGCACTCTAAAGAGGTTTAAAGGATCTAGATTGTTTTGCCGCAGAACCCTCGTTGTTTTTGCCATATTGGCTTTGATAACAAAAGCTCAAAGTGTAGAAGCATCTACATTGTTTTCGGCAAAGACGGTTCCGCGGCACTATAAAGACTAAAGTCTTTAGAGTGCCGTGGAACCCTCGTTGTTTTGCCATATTGGCTTGGTTAACAAAAGCTCAAAGTGTAGAAGCATCTACAGTGTTTTCGGCAACGAGGGTTCTGCGGCACTCTAAAGGCTAAAATTCCGCAGAACCCTCGTTGTTTTTGCCATATTGGCTTTGATAACAAAAGCTCAAAGTGTAGAAGCATCTACATTGTTTTCGGCAACGAGGGTTCTGCGGCTCTCTAAAGACTAAAGTGCCACGGAACCCTCGTTGTTTTTGCCATATTGGCTTTGATAACAAAAGCTCAAAGTGTAGAAGCATGTACATTGTTCTTGGCAACGAGGGTTCCGCGAAACTCTAAAGACTAAAGTGGCGCAGAACCCTCGTGGTTTTGCCATTGGCTTTGATAACAAAAGCTCAAAGTGTAGAAGCATCTACATTGTTTTTCGGCAACAAGGGTTCCTTCGGCACTCTAAAGATTAAAGTGCCGCAGAACCCTCGTTGTTTTGCCATATTGGCTTTGATAACAAAAGCTCAAAGTGTAGAAGCATCTACATTGTTCTTGGCAACGAGGGTTCCGCGGCACTCTAAAGACTAAAGACTTTGCCGCAGAACCCTCGTTGTTTTTGCCATATTGGCTTTGATAACAAAAGCTCAAAGTGTAGAAGCATCTACATTGTTTTCGGCAATGAGGGTTCTGCGGCACTCTAAAGACTAAAGTGCCATGCAGAACCCTCGTTGTTTTTGTCATATTGGCTTTGATAAAAAAAGCTCAAAGTGTAGAAGCATCTACATTGTTTTCTTGGCAACGAGGGTTCTGCGGCACTCTAAAGACTAAAGTCTTTACAGTGCCAGAAGCCTCGTTGTTTTTGCCATATTGGCTTTGATAACAAAAGCTCAAAGTGTAGAAGCATCTACATTGTTTTCGGCAACGAGGGTTCCGCGGCGCTCTAAAGACTAAAGTCTTTAGAGTGCCGCGGAACCCTCGTTGTTTTCCATATTGGCTTTGATAACAAAAGCTCAAAGTGTAGAAGCATCTACATTGTTTTCGGCAATGAGGGTTCCGCGTCACTCTAAAGACTAATGTCTTTACAGTGCCGCGGAACCCTCATTGTTTTTGCCATATTGGCTTTGATAACAAAAGCTCAAAGTGTAGAAGCATCTACATTGTTTTCGGCAACGAGGGTTCTGCGGCACTCTAAAGACTAAAGTCTTTAGTGCCGCGGAACCCTCGTTGTTTTTGCCATATTGGCTTTGATAACAAAAGCTCAAAGTGTAGAAGCATCTACATTGTTTTCGGCAACGAGGGTTCCGCGGCGCTCTAAAGACTAAAGTCTTTACAGTGCCGCGGAACCCTCGTTGTTTTTGCCATAATGGCTTTTTTAACAAAAGAACAAAGTGTAGAAGCATTTACATTGTTTTCGGCAACGAGGGTTCTGCGGCATTCTAAAGAGTAAAGTGCCGCAGAAGACTCGTTGTTTTTGCCATATTGGCTTTGATAACAAAAGCTCAAAGTGTAGAAGCATCTGCAGTGTTTTCGGAAACGAGGGTTCCGCGGCGCTCTAAAGACTAAAGTCTTTACAGTGCCGCGGAACCCTCGTTGTTTTTGCCATATTGGCTTTGATAACAAAAGCTCAAAGTGTAGAAGCATCTACATTGTTTTCGGCAACGAGGGTTGCGCGGCGCGCGAAAGACTAAAGTCTTTAAAGTGCCGCGGAACCCTCGTTGTTTTTGCCATATTGGCTTTCATAACAAAAGCTCAAAGTGTAGAAGCATCTCGTTTGTTTTTTGCAACGTGGGTTCCGCGGCACTCTAAAGACTAAAGTCTTTACAGTGCCGCGGAACCCTCGTTGTTTTTTCCATATTGGCTTTGATAACAAAAGCTCAAAGTGTAGAAGCATCTACAGTGTTTTCGGGTAACGAGGGTTCCGCGGCGCTCTAAAGACTAAAACCGCAGAACCCTCATTGTTTTTGCCGTATTGGCTCTGATAACAAAAGCTCAAAGTGTAGAAGCATCTACATTGTTTTCGGTAACAAGGGTTGCACTCTAAAGACTAAAGTGCCGCAGAACCCTCGTTGTTTTTGCCATATTGGCTTTGATAACAAAAGCTCAAAGTGTAGAAGCATCTCCATTGTTTTCGGCAACGAGGGTTCCGCGGCACTCTAAAGACTAAAGTGCCGCAGAACCCTGGTTGTTTTTGCCATATTGGCTTTGATAACAAAAGCTCATAGTGTAGAAGCATCAACATTGTTTTCGGCAATGAGGGTTCCGTGGCACTCTAAAGACTAAAGTGAAGCAGAACCCTCGTTGTTTTTGCTATATTGGCTTTGATAAAAAAAGCACAAAGTGTAGAAACAACCACATTGTTTTAGGGAACGAGGGTTCTGCGGCACTCTAAAGAGTAAAGTGCCGCAGAAGCCTCGTTGTTTTTGCCATATTGGCTTTGATAACAAAAGCTCAATGTGTAGAAGCATCTACATTGTTTTCGGCAACGAGGGTTCCGCGGCGCTCTAAAGACTAAAGTCTTTAGAGTGCCGCGGAACCCTCGTTGTTTTAGAAATATTGGCTTTCATAACAAAAGCTGAAAGTGTAGAAGCATCTACATTGTTCTCGGGTATGAGGGTTCCGCGTCACTCTAAAGACTAATGTCTTTACAGTGCCGCGGAACCCTCATTGTTTTTGCCATATTGGCTTTCATAACAAACGCTGAAAGTGTAGAAGCATGTACATTGTTTTCGGCAACGAGGGTTCTGCGGCACTCTAAAGACTAAAGTGCCGCAGAACCCTCGTTGTTTTTGCCATATTGGCTTTGATAACAAAAGCTCAAAGTGTAGATGCATCTACATTGTTTTCGGCAACGAGGGTTCCGCGGCGCTCTAAAGACTAAAGTCTTTAGAGTGCCGCGGAACCCTCGTTGTTATTGCCATATTGGCTTTGATAACATAACCTGAAAGTGTAGAAGCATCTACATTGTTTTCGGCAACGAGGGTTCTTCGGCACTCTAAAGACTAAAGTTCCGCAGAACCCTCTTTGTTTTTTGCCATATTGGCTTTGATAACAAAAGGTGAAAGTGTAGAAGCATCTACAGTGTTTTCGGCAACGAGGGTTCCGCGGCTCTCTAAAGACTAAAGTCTTTAGAGTGCCGTGGAACCCTCGTTGTTTTTGCCATATTGGCTTTGATAACAAAAGCTCAAAGTGTAGAAGCATCTACATTGTTTTCGGTAACGAGGGTTCCGCTGCACTCTAAAGACTAAAGTGCCGCAGAACCCTGATTGTTTTTGCCATATTGGCTTTGATAACAAAAGCTCAAAGTGTAGAAGCATCTACATTGTTTTCGGCAACGAGGGTTCCGCGTCTCTCTAAAGACTAAAGTCTTTACCGTGCCGCAGAACCCTCGTTGTTTTTCCAATATTGGCTTTGATAACAAAAGCTCAAAGTGTAGAAGCATCTACAGTGTTTTCGGCAACGAGGGTTCCGCGGCGCTCTAAAGACTATTGTCTTTAGAGTGCCGCAGAACAATCGTTGTTTTTGCCATATTGGCTTTGATAACAAAAGCTCAAAGTGTAGAAGCATCTACATTGTTTTCGGCAACGAGGGTTCCGCGGCTCTCTAAAGACTGAAGTCTTTAGAGTGCCGCAGAACACTCGTTGTTTTATATTGGCTTTGATAACAAAAGCTCAAAGTGTAGAAGCATCTACATTTTTTTCGGCAACGAGGGTTCCGCGGCACTCTAAAGACTAAAGTACCGCAGAACCCTCATTGTTTTTGCCATATTGGCTTTGATAACAAAGCTCAAAGTGTAGAAGCATCTACATTGTTTTCGGCAACGAGGGTTCCGCGGCTCTCTAAAGACTAAAGTCTTTACAGTGCCGCGGAACCTTTGTTGTTTTGGCATATTCTCTTTGATAACAAAAGCTAAAAGTCTAGAAGCACCTACATCTTTTCCCGAAACGAGGGTTCCGCGGCACTCTAAAGACTAAAGTGCCGCAGAAACCTCATTTTTTTGCCATATTGGCTTTGATAACAAAAGCTCAAAATGTAGAAGCATCTACATTGTTTTCGGCAACGAGGGTTCCGCGGCTCTCTAAAGACTCTTTAGAGTGCCGCAGAACCCTCGTTGTTATTGCCATATTGGCTTTGATAACAAAAGCTCATAGTGTAGAAGCATCTACATTGTTTTCGGCAACGAACGTTCCGCGGCACTCTAAAGACAAAAGTCTTTACAGTTCCGCGGAACCCTCCTTGTTTTTGCCATATTGGCTTTGATAACAAAAGCTCAAAGTGTAGAAGCATCTACATTGTTTTCGGCAACGAGGGTTCCGCGGCTCTCTAAAGACTAAAGTGCCGCAGAAACCTCATTGTTTCTGCCATATTGGCTTTGATAACAAAAGCTCAAAGTGTAGAAGCATCTACATTGTTTTCGGCAATGAGGGTTCCGCGGCGCTCTAAAGACTAAAGTCTTTACAGTGCCGTGGAACCCTCCTTGTTTTTGCCATATTGGCTTTGATAACAAAAGTTCAAACTGTAGAAGCATCTACATTGTTTTCGGCAACGAGGGTTCCGCGGCACTCTAAAGACTAAAGTACCGCAGAACCCTCATTGTTTTTGCCATATTGGCTTTGATAACAAAAGCTCAAAGTGTAGAAGCATCTACATTGTTTTCGGCAACGAGGTTCCGCGGCTCTCTAAAGACTAAAGTCTTTACAGTGCCGCGGAACCCTCCTTCTTTGCCATATTGGCTTTGATAACAAAAGCTCAAAGTGTAGAAGCATCTACATTGTTTTCGGCAACGAGGGTTCCGCGGCACTCTAAAGACTAAAGTACCGCAGAACCCTCATTGTTTTTGCCATATTGGCTCTGATAACAAAAGCTGAAAGTGTAGAAGCATCTACATTGTTTTCGGAAACGAGGTTTCCGCGGCGCTCTAAAGACTAAAGTCTTTAGAGTGCCGCGGAACCTCGTTGTTTTTGGCATATTCTCTTTGATAACAAAAGCTCAAAGTTTAGAAGCATCTACATCGTTTTCGGAAACGAGGGTTCCGCGGCACTCTAAAGACTAAAGTGCCGCAGAAACCTCATTGTTTTTGCCATATTGGCTTTGATAACAAAAGCTCAAAGTGTAGAAGCATCTACCTTGTTTTCGGAAACGAGGGTTCCACGGCACTCTAAAGACTAAAGTACCGCAGAACCCTCATTGTTTTTGCCATATTGGCTCTGATAACAAAAGCTCAAAGTGTAGAAGCATCTACATTGTTTTCGGCAACGAGGGTTCCGCGGCACTCTAAAGACTAAAGTCTTTACCGTGCCGCGGAACCCTCGTTGTTTTTGCCATATTGGCTTTGATAACAAAAGATCAAAGTGTAGAAGCATCTACATTGTTTTCGGCAACGAGGGTTCCGCGGCACTCTAATGACGAAAGAGCCGCAGAACCCTGATTGTTTTTGCAATATTGGCTCTGATAACAAAAGCTGAAAGTGTAGAAGCATCTACATTGTTTTCGGCAACGAGTGTTCCGCGGCTCTCTAAAGACTGAAGTCTTTAGAGTGCCGCAGAACGCTTCGTTGTTTTTGCCATATTGGCTTTGATAAAAAAAGCTCAAAGTGTAGAAGCATCTACCTTGTTTTCGACAACGGGGGTTCCGCGTCACTCTAAAGAATAAAGTGCCACGGAACCCTTGTTGTTTTTGCCATATTGGCTTTGATAACAAAAGCTCAAAGTGTAGAAGCATCTACATTGTTTTCGGTAACGAGGGTTCCGCTGCACTCTATAGACTAAAGTGCCGCAGAACCCTGATTGTTTTTGCCATATTGGCTTTGATAACAAAAGCTCAAAGTGTAGAAGCATCTACATTGTTTTCGGCAACGAGGGTTCCGCGGCTCTCTAAAGACTAAAGTCTTCGGAGTGCCGCAGAACCCTCGTTGTTTTTGCCGTATTGGCTTTGATAACAAAAGCTCAAAGTGTAGAAGCATCTACAGTGTTTTCAGCAACGAGGGTTCCGCGGCGCTCTAAAGACTAAAGTCTTTACAGTGCCGCGGATCCCTCGTTGTTTTTGCCATATTGGCTTGGTTAACAAAAGCTCAAAGTGTAGAAGCATCTACATTGTTCTTGGCAACGAGGGTTCTGCGGCACTCTAAAGACTAAAGTCTTTAGAGTGCCAGAAACCCTCGTTGTTTTTGCCATATTGGCTTTGATAACAAAAGCTCAAAGTGTAGAAGCATCTACAGTGTTTTCGGCAAAGAGGGTTCTGCGGCACTCTAAAGATTAAAGTGCCGCAGAACCCTCGTTGTTTTTGCCATATTGGCTTTGATAACAAAAGGTGAAAGTGTAGAATCATCTCCATTGTTTTCGCCAACGAGGGTTCCGCGGCACTCTAAAGACTAAAGTACCGCAGAACCCTAGTTGTTTTTGCCATATTGGCTTTGATAACAAAAGCTCAAAGTGTAGAAGGATCTACATTGTTTTCGGCAACAAGGGTTCCGCGGCACTTTAAAGACTAAAGTACCGCAGAACCCTCGTTGTTTTTGCCATATTGGCTTTGATAACAAAAGCTCAAAGTGTAGAAGCATCTACATTGTTTTCAGCAACGAGGGTTCCGCGGCTCTCTAAAGACTAAAGTCTTTAGAGTGCCGCGGAACCTTCGTTGTTTTTGCCATATTCTCTTTGATAACAAAAGCTCAAAGTGTAGAAGCATCTACATCGTATTCGGCAACGATGGTTCTGCAGTACTCTAAAGACTAAAGTACCGCAGAAACCTCATTGTTTTTGCCATATTGGCTTTGATAACAAAAGCTCAAAGTGTAGAAGCATCTATATTGTTTTCGGCAACAAGGGTTCCGCGGATATCTAAAGACTCTTTAGAGTGCCGCGGAACCTTCGTTGTTTTTGCCATATTGTCTTTGATAACAAAAGCTCAACGTGTAGAAGCATCTACATCGTTTTCGGCAACGAGGGTTCTGCGGCACTCTAAAGACTAAAGTGCCGCAGAAACTTCATTGTTTCTGCCATATTGGCTTTGATAACAAAAGCTCAAAATGTAGAAGCATCTACATTGTTTTCGGCAACGAGGTTCCGCGGCACTCTAAAGACTAAAGTCTTTACCGTGCCGCAGAACCCTCGTTGTTTTTGCCATATTGGCTTTGATAACAAAAGATCAAAGTGTAGAAGCATCTACATTGTTTTCGGCAACGAGGGTTCCGCGGCACTCTAATGACGAAAGAGCCGCAGAACCCTGATTGTTTTTGCAATATTGGCTCTGATAACAAAAGCTGAAAGTGTAGAAGCATCTACATTGTTTTCGGCAACGAGTGTTCCGCGGCTCTCTAAAGACTGAAGTCTTTAGAGTGCCGCAGAACTTCGTTGTTTTTGCCATATTGGCTTTGATAAAAAAAGCTCAAAGTGTAGAAGCATCTACCTTGTTTTCGACAACGGGGGTTCCGCGTCACTCTAAAGAATAAAGTGCCACGGAACCCTTGTTGTTTTTGCCATATTGGCTTTGATAACAAAAGCTCAAAGTGTAGAAGCATCTACATTGTTTTCGGTAACGAGGGTTCCGCTGCACTCTAAAGACTAAAGTGCCGCAGAACCCTGATTGTTTTTGCCATATTGGCTTTGATAACAAAAGCTCAAAGTGTAGAAGCATCTACATTGTTTTCGGCAACGAGGGTTCCGCGGCTCTCTAAAGACTAAAGTCTTCGGAGTGCCGCAGAACCCTCGTTGTTTTTGCCGTATTGGCTTTGATAACAAAAGCTCAAAGTGTAGAAGCATCTACAGTGTTTTCGGCAACGAGGGTTCCGCGGCGCTCTAAAGACTAAAGTCTTTACAGTGCCGCGGATCCCTCGTTGTTTTTGCCATATTGGCTTGGTTAACAAAAGCTCAAAGTGTAGAAGCATCTACATTGTTCTTGGCAACGAGGGTTCCGCGGCACTCTACAGACTAAAGTCTTTAGAGTGCCGCGAAACCCTCGTTGTTTTTGCCATATTGGCTTTGATAACAAAAGCTCAAAGTGTAGAAGCATCTACAGTGTTTTCGGCAAAGAGGGTTCTGCGGCACTCTAAAGATTAAAGTGCCGCAGAACCCTCGTTGTTTTTGCCATATTGGCTTTGATAACAAAAGGTGAAAGTGTAGAATCATCTCCATTGTTTTCGCCAACGAGGGTTCCGCGGCACTCTAAAGACTAAAGTACCGCGGAACCTTCGTTGTTTTTGCCATATTCTCTTTGATAACAAAAGCTCAAAGTGTAGAAGCATCTACATCGTATTCGGCAACGATGGTTCTGCAGTAATCTAAAGACTAAAGTACCGCAGAAACCTCATTGTTTTTGCCATATTGGCTTTGATAACAAAAGCTCAAAGTGTAGAAGCATCTATATTGTTTTCGGCAACAAGGGTTCCGCGGATATCTAAAGACTCTTTAGAGTGCCGCGGACCCTTCGTTGTTTTTGCCATATTGTCTTTGATAACAAAAGCTCAACGTGTAGAAGCATCTACATCGTTTTCGGCAACGAGGGTTCTGCGGCACTCTAAAGACTAAAGTGCCGCAGAAACCTCATTGTTTCTGCCATATTGGCTTTGATAACAAAAGCTCAAAATGTAGAAGCATCTACATTGTTTTCGGCAACGAGGGTTCCGCGGCTCTCTAAAGACTAAAGTCTTTACAGTGCCGCGGAACCCTCCTTGTTTTTGCCATTTTGCTTTGATAACAAAAGCTCAAAGTGTAGAAGCATCTACATTGTTTTCGGCAACGAGGGTTCCGCGGCACTCTAAAGACTAAAGTACCGCAGAACCCTCATTGTTTTTGCCGTATTGGCTTTGATAACAAAAGCTCAAAGTGTAGAAGCATCTCCATTGTTTTCGGCAACGAGAGTTCCGCGGCACTCTAAAGACTAAAGTGCCGCAGAACCCTCGTTGTTTTTGCCATATTGGCTTTGATAACAAAAGCTCATAGTGTAGAAGCATCGACATTGTTTTCGGCAACGAGGGTTCCGCGGCACTCTAAAGACTAAAGTCTTTAAAGTGCCACGGAACCCTTGTTGTTTTTGTCATATTGGCTTTGATAACAAAAGCTGAAAATGTACAAGCATCTACATTGTTTTCGGCAACGAGGGTTTCGCGGCGCTCCAAAGACTAAAGTCTTTAGAGTGCCGTGGAACAATCGTTATTTTTGCCATATTGGCTTCGATAACAAAAGCTCAAAGTGTAGAAGCATCTACATTGTTTTCGGCAACGGGGGTTCCGCGTCACTCTAAAGACTAAAGTGCCACAGAACCCTCGTTGTTTTTGCCATATTGGCTTTGATAACAAAAGCTCAAAGTGTAGAAGCATCTACATTGTTTTTCGCAATGGGGATTCTGCGTCACTCTAAAGACTAAAGTGTCGCGGAACCCTCGTTGTTTTTGCCATATTGGCTTTGATAACAAAAGCTCAAAGTGTAGAAGCATCTACATTGTTTTAGGCAACGAGGGTTCCGCGGAACTCTAAAGAATAAAGTCTTTAGAGTGCCACGAAACCCTCGTTGTTTTTGAAATATTGGCTTTCATAACAAAAGCTCAAAGTGTAGATGCATCTAAATTGTTTTCGGCAACGAGGGTTCCGCGGCTCTCTAAAGACTAAAGTCTTTACAGTGCCGCGGAACCCTCCTTCTTTTTGCCATATTGGCTTTGATAACAAAAGCTCAAAGTGTAGAAGCATCTACATTGTTTTCGGCAACGAGGGTTCCGCGGCACTCTAAAGACTAAAGTACCGCAGAACCCTCATTGTTTTTGCCATATTGGCTTTGATAACAAAAGCTCAAAGTGTAGAAGCATCTACATTGTTTTCGGCAACGAGGGTTCCGCGGCACTCTAAAGACTAAAGTACCGCAGAACCCTCGTTGTTTTTGCCATATTGGCTTTGATAAAAAAAGCTCAAAGTGTAGATGCATCTAAATTGTTTTCGGCAACGAGGGTTCCGCGGCGCTCTAAAGACTAAAGTCCTTAGAGTGCCGCGGAACCTTCGTTGTTATTGCCATATTGGCTTTGACAACATAACCTGAAAGTGTAGAAGCATCTACATTGTTTTCAGCAACGAGGGTTCTTCGGCACTCTAAAGACTAAAGTTCCGCAGAACCCTCTTTGTTTTTGCCATATTGGCTTTGATAACAAAAGCTCAAAGTGTAGAAGCATCTACATTGTTTTCGGCAACGAGGCTCCGCGGCTCACTAAAGACAAAAGTCTTTAGAGTGCCGTGGAACCCTCGTTGTTTTTGCCAGATTGGCTTTGATTACAAAAGCTCAAAGTGGAGAAGCATCTACATTGTTTTCGGCAACGAGGGTTCTGCGGCTCTCTAAAGACTGAAGTCTTTAGAGTGCCGCAGAAGACTCGTTGTTTTTGCCATATTGGCTTTGATAACAAAAGCTCAAAGTGTAGAAGCATCTACATTGTTTTCGGCAACGAGGGTTCCGCGGCTCTCTAAAGACTGAAGTCTTTAGAGTGCCGCAGAACACTCGTTGTTTTTGCCATATTGGCTTTGATAACAAAAGCTCAAAGTGTAGAAGCATCTACATTTTTTTTCGGCAACGAGGGTTCCGCGGCACTCTAAAGACTAAAGTACCGCAGAACCCTCATTGTTTTTGCCATATTGGCTTTGATAACAAAAGCTCAAAGTGTAGAAGCATCTACATTGTTTTCGGCAACGAGGGTTCCGCGGCTCTCTAAAGACTAAAGTCTTTACAGTGCCGCGGAACCTTTGTTGTTTTTGGCATATTCTCTTTGATAACAAAAGCTAAAAGTCTAGAAGCACCTACATCTTTTCCCGAAACGAGGGTTCCGCGGCACTCTAAAGACTAAAGTGCCGCAGAAACCTCATTGTTTTTGCCATATTGGCTTTGATAACAAAAGCTCAAAGTGTAGAAGCATCTACATTGTTTTCGGCAATGAGGGTTCCGCGGCTCTCTAAAGACTCTTTAGAGTGCCGCGGAACCCTCGTTGTTATTGCCATATTGGCTTTGATAACAAAAGCTCATAGTGTAGAAGCATCTACATTGTTTTCGGCAACGAACGTTCCGCGGCACTCTAAAGACAAAAGTCTTTACAGTTCCGCGGAACCCTCCTTGTTTTTGCCATATTGGCTTTGATAACAAAAGCTCAAAGTGTAGAAGCATCTACATTGTTTTCGGCAACGAGGGTTCCGCGGCTCTCTAAAGACTAAAGTGCCGCAGAAACCTCATTGTTTCTGCCATATTGGCTTTGATAACAAAAGCTCAAAGTGTAGAAGCATCTACATTGTTTTCGGCAATGAGGGTTCCGCGGCTCTCTAAAGACTAAAGTCTTTAAAGTGCCGCGGAACCCTCCTTGTTTTTGCCATATTGGCTTTGATAACAAAAGCTCAAAGTTTAGAAGCATCTACATCGTTTTCGGAAACGGGGTTCCGCGGCACTCTAAAGACTAAAGTGCCGCAGAAACCTCATTGTTTTTGCCATATTGGCTTTGATAACAAAAGCTCAAAGTGTAGAAGCATCTACATTGTTTTCGGAAACGAGGGTTCCACGGCACTCTAAAGACTAAAGTACCGCAGAACCCTCCTTGTTTTTGCCATATTGGCTCTGATAACAAAAGCTCAAAGTGTAGAAGCATCTACATTGTTTTCGGCAACGAGGGTCCCGCGGCACTCAAAAGACTAAAGTCTTTACCGTGCCGCGGAACCCTCGTTGTTTTTGCCATATTGGCTTTGATAACAAAAGATCAAAGTGTAGAAGCATCTACATTGTTTACGGCAACGAGGGTTCCGCGGCACTCTAATGACGAAAGAGCCGCAGAATCCTGATTGTTTTTGCAATATTGGCTCTGATAACAAAAGCTGAAAGTGTAGAAGCATCTACATTGTTTTCGGCAACGAGTGTTCCGCGGCTCTCTAAAGACTGAAGTCTTTAGAGTGCCGCAGAACGCTCGTTGTTTTTGCCATATTGGCTTTGATAAAAAAAGCTCAAAGTGTAGAAGCATCTACCTTGTTTTCGACAACGGGGGTTCCGCGTCACTCTAAAGAATAAAGTGCCACGGAACCCTTGTTGTTTTTGCCATATTGGCTTTGATAACAAAAGCTCAAAGTGTAGAAGCATCTACATTGTTTTCGGTAACGAGGGTTCCGCTGCACTCTAAAGACTAAAGTGCCGCAGAACCCTGATTGTTTTTGCCATATTGGCTTTGATAACAAAAGCTCAAAGTGTAGAAGCATCTACATTGTTTTCGGCAACGAGGGTTCCGCGGCTCTCTAAAGACTAAAGTCTTCGGAGTGCCGCAGAACCCTCGTTGTTTTTGCCGTATTGGCTTTGATAACAAAAGCTCAAAGTGTAGAAGCATCTACAGTGTTTTCGGCAACGAGGGTTCCGCGGCGCTCTAAAGACTAAAGTCTTTACAGTGCCGCGGATCCCTCGTTGTTTTTGCCATATTGGCTTGGTTAACAAAAGCTCAAAGTGTAGAAGCATCTACATTGTTCTTGGCAACGAGGGTTCCGCGGCACTCTAAAGACTAAAGTCTTTAGAGTGCCGCGAAACCCTCGTTGTTTTTGCCATATTGGCTTTGATAACAAAAGCTCAAAGTGTAGAAGCATCTACAGTGTTTTCGGCAAAGAGGGTTCTGCGGCACTCTAAAGATTAAAGTGCCGCAGAACCCTCGTTGTTTTTGCCATATTGGCTTTGATAACAAAAGGTGAAAGTGTAGAATCATCTCCATTGTTTTCGCCAACGAGGGTTCCGCGGCACTCTAAAGACTAAAGTACCGCAGAACCCTAGTTGTTTTTGCCATATTGGCTTTGATAACAAAAGCTCAAAGTGAAGAAGGATCTACATTGTTTTCGGCAACAAGGGTTCCGCGGCACTTTAAAGACTAAAGTACCGCAGAACCCTCGTTGTTTTTGCCATATTGGCTTTGATAACAAAAGCTCAAAGTGTAGAAGCATCTACATTGTTTTCAGCAACGAGGGTTCCGCGGCTCTCTAAAGACTAAAGTCTTTAGAGTGCCGCGGAACCTTCGTTGTTTTTGCCATATTCTCTTTGATAACAAAAGCTCAAAGTGTAGAAGCATCTACATCGTATTCGGCAACGATGGTTCTGCAGTACTCTAAAGACTAAAGTACCGCAGAAACCTCATTGTTTTTGCCATATTGGCTTTGATAACAAAAGCTCAAAGTGTAGAAGCATCTATATTGTTTTCGGCAACAAGGGTTCCGCGGATATCTAAAGACTCTTTAGAGTGCCGCGGAACCTTCGTTGTTTTTGCCATATTGTCTTTGATAACAAAAGCTCAACGTGTAGAAGCATCTACATCGTTTTCGGCAACGAGGGTTCTGCGGCACTCTAAAGACTAAAGTGCCGCAGAAACTTCATTGTTTCTGCCATATTGGCTTTGATAACAAAAGCTCAAAATGTAGAAGCATCTACATTGTTTTCGGCAACGAGGGTTCCGCGGCACTCTAAAGACTAAAGTCTTTACCGTGCCGCGGAACCCTCGTTGTTTTTGCCATATTGGCTTTGATAACAAAAGATCAAAGTGTAGAAGCATCTACATTGTTTTCGGCAACGAGGGTTCCGCGGCACTCTAATGACGAAAGAGCCGCAGAACCCTGATTGTTTTTGCAATATTGGCTCTGATAACAAAAGCTGAAAGTGTAGAAGCATCTACATTGTTTTCGGCAACGAGTGTTCCGCGGCTCTCTAAAGACTGAAGTCTTTAGAGTGCCGCAGAACGCTCGTTGTTTTTGCCATATTGGCTTTGATAAAAAAAGCTCAAAGTGTAGAAGCATCTACCTTGTTTTCGACAACGGGGGTTCCGCGTCACTCTAAAGAATAAAGTGCCACGGAACCCTTGTTGTTTTTGCCATATTGGCTTTGATAACAAAAGCTCAAAGTGTAGAAGCATCTACATTGTTTTCGGTAACGAGGGTTCCGCTGCACTCTAAAGACTAAAGTGCCGCAGAACCCTGATTGTTTTTGCCATATTGGCTTTGATAACAAAAGCTCAAAGTGTAGAAGCATCTACATTGTTTTCGGCAACGAGGGTTCCGCGGCTCTCTAAAGACTAAAGTCTTCGGAGTGCCGCAGAACCCTCGTTGTTTTTGCCGTATTGGCTTTGATAACAAAAGCTCAAAGTGTAGAAGCATCTACAGTGTTTTCGGCAACGAGGTTCCGCGGCGCTCTAAAGACTAAAGTCTTTACAGTGCCGCGGATCCCTCGTTGTTTTTGCCATATTGGCTTGGTTAACAAAAGCTCAAAGTGTAGAAGCATCTACATTGTTCTTGGCAACGAGGGTTCCGCGGCACTCTAAAGACTAAAGACTTTAGAGTGCCGCGAAACCCTCGTTGTTTTTGCCATATTGGCTTTGATAACAAAAGCTCAAAGTGTAGAAGCATCTACAGTGTTTTCGGCAAAGAGGGTTCTGCGGCACTCTAAAGATTAAAGTGCCGCAGAACCCTCGTTGTTTTTGCCATATTGGCTTTGATAACAAAAGGTGAAAGTGTAGAATCATCTCCATTGTTTTTCGCCAACGAGGGTTCCGCGGCACTCTAAAGACTAAAGTACCGCAGAACCCTAGTTGTTTTTGCCATATTGGCTTTGATAACAAAAGCTCAAAGTGAAGAAGGATCTACATTGTTTTCGGCAACAAGGGTTCCGCGGCACTTTAAAGACTAAAGTACCGCAGAACCCTCGTTGTTTTTGCCATATTGGCTTTGATAACAAAAGCTCAAAGTGTAGAAGCATCTACATTGTTTTCAGCAACGAGGGTTCCGCGGCTCTCTAAAGACTAAAGTCTTTAGAGTGCCGCGGAACCTTCGTTGTTTTTGCCATATTCTCTTTGATAACAAAAGCTCAAAGTGTAGAAGCATCTACATCGTATTCGGCAACGATGGTTCTGCAGTACTCTAAAGACTAAAGTACCGCAGAAACCTCATTGTTTTTGCCATATTGGCTTTGATAACAAAAGCTCAAAGTGTAGAAGCATCTATATTGTTTTCGGCAACAAGGGTTCCGCGGATATCTAAAGACTCTTTAGAGTGCCGCGGAACCTTCGTTGTTTTTGCCATATTGTCTTTGATAACAAAAGCTCAACGTGTAGAAGCATCTACATCGTTTTCGGCAACGAGGGTTCTGCGGCACTCTAAAGACTAAAGTGCCGCAGAAACTTCATTGTTTCTGCCATATTGGCTTTGATAACAAAAGCCCAAAATGTAGAAGCATCTACAGTGTATTCGGCAACGAGGGTTCCGCGGCACTCTAAAGACTAACCTCTTTACCGTGCCGCGGAACCCTCGTTGTTTTTGCCATATTGGCTTTGATAACAAAAGATCAAAGTGTAGAAGCATCTACATTGTTTTCGGCAACGAGGGTTCCGCGGCACTCTAATGACGAAAGAGCCGCAGAACCCTGATTGTTTTTGCAATATTGGCTCTGATAACAAAAGCTGAAAGTGTAGAAGCATCTACATTGTTTTCGGCAACGAGTGTTCCGCGGCTCTCTAAAGACTGAAGTCTTTAGAGTGCCGCAGAACGCTCGTTGTTTTTGCCATATTGGCTTTGATAAAAAAAGCTCAAAGTGTAGAAGCATCTACCTTGTTTTCGACAACGGGGGTTCCGCGTCACTCTAAAGAATAACGTGCCACGGAACCCTTGTTGTTTTTGCCATATTGGCTTTGATAACAAAAGCTCAAAGTGTAGAAGCATCTACATTGTTTTCGGTAACGAGGGTTCCGCTGCACTCTAAAGACTAAAGTGCCGCAGAACCCTGATTGTTTTTGCCATATTGGCTTTGATAACAAAAGCTCAAAGTGTAGAAGCATCTACATTGTTTTCGGCAACGAGGGTTCCGCGGCTCTCTAAAGACTAAAGTCTTCGGAGTGCCGCAGAACCCTCGTTGTTTTTGCCGTATTGGCTTTGATAACAAAAGCTCAAAGTGTAGAAGCATCTACAGTGTTTTCGGCAAAGAGGGTTCCGCGGCGCTCTAAAGACTAAAGTCTTTACAGTGCCGCGGATCCCTCGTTGTTTTTGCCATATTGGCTTGGTTAACAAAAGCTCAAAGTGTAGAAGCATCTACATTGTTCTTGGCAACGAGGGTTCCGCGGCTCTCAAAAGAATAAAGTCTTTTGAGAGCCGCGAAACCCTCGTTGTTCTTGCCATATTGGCTTTGATAACAAAAGCTCAAAGTGTAGAAGCATCTACAGTGTTTTCGGCAAAGAGGGTTCTGCGGCACTCTAAAGATTAAAGTGCCGCAGAACCCTCGTTGTTTTTGCCATATTGGCTTTGATAACAAAAGGTGAAAGTGTAGAATCATCTCCATTGTTTTCGCCAACGAGGGTTCCGCGGCACTCTAAAGACTAAAGTACCGCAGAACCCTAGTTGTTTTTGCCATATTGGCTTTGATAACAAAAGCTCAAAGTGTAGAAGGATCTACATTGTTTTCGGCAACAAGGGTTCCGCGGCACTTTAAAGACTAAAGTACCGCAGAACCCTCGTTGTTTTTGCCATATTGGCTTTGATAACAAAAGCTCAAAGTGTAGAAGCATCTACATTGTTTTCAGCAACGAGGGTTCCGCGGCTCTCTAAAGACAAAAGTCTTTAGAGTGCCGCGGAACCTTCGATGTTTTTGCCATATTCTCTTTGATAACAAAAGCTCAAAGTGTAGAAGCATCTACATCGTATTCGGCAACGATGGTTCTGCAGTACTCTAAAGACTAAAGTACCGCAGAAACCTCATTGTTTTTGCCATATTGGCTTTGATAACAAAAGCTCAAAGTGTAGAAGCATCTATATTGTTTTCGGCAACAAGGGTTCCGCGGATATCTAAAGACTCTTTAGAGTGCCGCGGAACCTTCGTTGTTTTTGCCATATTGTCTTTGATAACAAAAGCTCAACGTGTAGAAGCATCTACATCGTTTTCGGCAACGAGGGTTCTGCGGCACTCTAAAGACTAAAGTGCCGCAGAAACCTCATTGTTTCTGCCATATTGGCTTTGATAACAAAAGCTCAAAATGTAGAAGCATCTACATTGTTTTCGGCAACGAGGGTTCCGCGGCTCTCTAAAGACTAAAGTCTTTACAGTGCCGCGGAACCCTCCTTGTTTTTGCCATATTTGCTTTGATAACAAAAGCTCAAAGTGTAGAAGCATCTACATTGTTTTCGGCAACGAGGGTTCCGCGGCACTCTAAAGACTAAAATACCGCAGAACCCTCATTGTTTTTGCCATATTGGCTTTGATAACAAAAGCTCAAAGTGTAGAAGCATCTCCATTGTTTTCGGCAATGAGAGTTCCGCGGCACTTTAAAGACTAAAGTGCCGCAGAACCCTCGTTATTTTTGCCATATTGGCTTTGATAACAAAAGCTCAAAATGTAGAAGCATCTACATTGTTTTCGGCAACGAGGGTTCCGTGGCACTCTAAAGACTAAAGTCTTTAAAGTGCCACGGAACCCTTGTTGTTTTTGTCATATTGGCTTTGATAACAAAAGCTGAAAATGTACAAGCATCTACATTGTTTTCGGCAACGAGGGTTTCGCGGCGCTCCAAAGACTAAAGTCTTTAGAGTGCCGTTGAACAATCGTTATTTTTGCCATATTGGCTTCGATAACAAAAGCTCAAAGTGTAGAAGCATCTACATTGTTTTCGGCAACGGGGTTCCGCGTCACTCTAAAGACTAAAGTGCCACAGAACCCTCGTTGTTTTTGCCATATTGGCTTTGATAACAAAAGCTCAAAGTGTAGAAGCATCTACATTGTTTTTCGCAATGGGGATTCTGCGTCACTCTAAAGACTAAAGTGCCGCGGAACCCTCGTTGTTTTTGCCATATTGGCTTTGATAACAAAAGCTCAAAGTGTAGAAGCATCTACATTGTTTTAGGCAACGAGGGTTCCGCGGAACTCTAAAGAATAAAGTCTTTAGAGTGCCACGGAACCCTCGTTGTTTTTGAAATATTGGCTTTCATAACAAAAGCTGAAAGTGTAGAAGCATCTACATTGTTCTCGGGTATGAGGGTTGCGCGGCACTCTAAAGACTAAAGTCTTTACCGTACCGCGGAACCCTCGTTGTTTTTGCCATATTGGCTTTGATAACAAAAGCTCAAAGTGTAGAAGCATCTACATTGTTTTCGGCAACGAGGGTTCCGCGGCACTCTAATGACGAAAGTGCCGCAGAACCCTGATTGTTTTTGCCATATTGGCTCTTATAACAAAAGCTGAAAGTGTAGAAGCATCTACATTGTTTTCGGCAACGAGGGTTCCTTGGCTCTCTAAAGACAGAAGTCTTTAGAGTGCTGCAGAACGCTCGTTGTTTTTGCCATATTGGCTTTGATAACAAAAGCTCAAAGTGTAGAAGCATCTACATTGTTTTCGACAACGGGGGTTCCGCGTCACTCTAAAGAATAAAGTGCCACGGAACCCTCGTTGTTATTGCCATATTGGCTTTGACAACATAACTTGAAAGTGTAGAAGCATCTACATTGTTTTCAGCAACGGGGGTTCCGCGTCACTCTAAAGACTAAAGTTCCGCAGAACCCTCTTTGTTTTTGCCATATTGGCTTTGATAACAATAGCTCAAAGTGTAGAAGCATCTACATTGTTTTCGGCAACGGGGGTTCCGCGGCTCTCTAAAGACTAAAGTCTTTAGAGTGCCGTGGAACCCTAGTTGTTTTTGCCATATTGGCTTTTATAACAAAAGCTCAAAGTGTAGAAGCATCTACAGTGTTTTCGGCAATGAGGGTTCCGCGGCGCTCTAAAGACTAAAGTGCCGCAGAACCCTCGTTGTTTTTGCCATATTGGCTTTGATAACAAAAGGTGAAAGTGTAGAAGCATCTCCATTGTTTTCGGCAACGAGGGTTCCGCGGCACTCTAAAGACTAAAGTGCCGCAGAACCCTCATTGTTTTTGCCATATTGGCTTTGATTACAAAAGCTCAAAGTTTAGAAGCCTCTACATTGTTTTCGGCAACGAGGGTTCCGCGGCACTCTAAAGACTAAAGTGCCGCAGAACCCTCGTTGTTTTTGCCATATTGGCTTTGATAACAAAAGCTCATAGTGTAGAAGCATCAACATTGTTTTCGGCAATGAGGGTTCCGTGGCACTCTAAAGACTAAAGTGCAGCAGAACCCTCGTTGTTTTTGCCATATTGGCTTTGATAAAAAAAGCACAAAGTGTAGAAGCATCTACATTGTTTTCGGCAACGGGGTTCCGCGGCTCTCTAAAGACTAAAGTCTTTAGAGTGCCGTGGAACCCTCGTTGTTTTTGCCATATTGGCTTTGATAACAAAAGCTCTAAGTGTAGAAGCATCTACATTGTTTTCGGCAACGAGGGTTCCGGCTCTCTAAAGACTGAAGTCTTTAGAGTGCCGCAGAACACTCGTTGTTTTTGCCATATTGGCTTTGATAACAAAAGCTCAAAGTGTAGAAGCATGTACATTGTTTTCGACAACGGGGGTTCCGCGTCACTCTAAAGAATAAAGTGCCACGGAACCCTCGTTGTTATTGCCATATTGGCTTTGATAACATAACCTGAAAGTGTAGAAGCATCTACATTGTTTTCAGAAACGAGGGTTCTTCGGCACTCTAAAGACTAAAGTTCCGCAGAACCCTCTTTTTTTTTGCCATATTGGCTTTGATAACAAAAGCTCAAAATGTAGAAGCATCTACATTGTTTTCGGCAACGAGGGTTCTTCGGCACACTAAAGACAAAAGTGCCGCAGAACCCTCGTTGTTTTTGCCATATTGGCTTTGCTTACAAAAGCTCAAAGTTTAGAAGCATCTCCATTGTTTTCGGCAACGAGGTTCCGCGGCGCTCTAAAGACTAAAGTCTTTAGAGTGCCGCGGAACCCTCGTTGTTTTTGTCATATTGGCTTTGATAACATAAGCTCAAAGTGTAGAAGCATCTACAGTGTTTTCGGCAACGAGGGTTCCGCGGCACTCTAAAGACTAAAGTGCCGCAGAACCCTCTTTGTTTTTGCCATATTGGCTTTGATAACAAAAGCTCAAAGTGTAGAAGCATCTACAGTGTTTTCGGTAACGAGGGTTCCGCGGCGCTCTAAAGACTAAAGTACCGCAGAACCCTCATTGTTTTTGCCGTTTTGTCTCTGATAACAAAAGCTCAAATTGTAGAAGCATCTACATTGTTTTCGGCAACGAGGGTTCCGCGGCGCTCTAAAAACTAAAGTCTTTAGAGTGCAGCGGAACCTTCGTTGTTTTTGCCATTTTCTCTTTGATAACAAAAGCTCAAAGTGTAGAAGCATCTACATTGTTTTCGGCAACGAGGGTTCTTCGGCACTCTAAAGACTAAAGTGCCGCGGAACCCTCCTTGTTTTTGCCATATTGGCTTTCATAACAAAAGCTCAAAATGTAGAAGCATATACATTGTTCTTGGCAACGAGGGTTCCGCGGCACTCTAAAGACTGAAGTCTTTAGAGTGCTGCGGAACCCTCGTTGTTTTTGCCATATTGGCTTTGATAACATAACCTGAAAGTGTAGAAGCATCTACATTGTTTTCAGCAACGAGGGTTCTTCGGCACCTTAAGACTAAAGTTCCGCAGAACCCTCTTTGTTTTTGCCATATTGGCTTTGATAACAAAAGCTCAAAGTGTAGAAGCATCTACATTGTTTTCGGCAACGGGGGTTCCGCGTCTCTCTAAAGACTAAAGTCTTTAGAGTGCCGTGGAACCCTCGTTGTTTTTGCCATATTGGCTTTGATTACAAAAGCTCAAAGTGAAGAAGCATCTACAGTGTTTTCAGCAACGAGGGTTCCGCGGCGCTCTAAAGACTAAAGTCTTTACAGTGCCGCGGATCCCTCGTTGTTTTTGCCATATTGGCTTGTTTAACAAAAGCTCAAAGTGTAGAAGCATCTACATTGTTCTTGGCAACGATGGTTCAGCGGCACTCTAAAGACTAAAGTGCCGCAGAACCCTCGTTGTTTTTGCCATATTGTCTTTGATAACAAAAGCTGAAAATATACAAGCATCTACATTGTTTTCGGCAATGAGGGTTCCGCGGAACTCTAAAGACTAAAGTGCCGCAGAACCCTCGTTGTTTTTGACATATTGGCTTTGATAACAAAAGCTCATAGTGTAGAAGCATCAACATTGTTTTCGGCAATGAGGGTTCCGTGGCAATCTAAAGACCGAAGTGCCGCAGAACCCTCGTTGTTTTTGCCATATTGGCTTTGATAACAAAAGCTCAAAGTGTAGAAGCATCTACATTTTTTTCTGCAATAGGGTTCCGCGGGACTCCAAAGACTAAAGTCTTTAGAGTGCCGCGGAACCCTCGTTGTTTTTGCCATATTGGCTTTGATAACAAAAGCTCAAAGTGTAGAAGCATCTACATTTTTTTCGGCAACGAGGGTTCCGCGGCACTCTAAAGACTAAAGTACCGCAGAACCCTCATTGTTTTTGCCGTATTGGATCTGATAACAAAAGCTCAAAGTGTAGAAGCATCTACATTGTTTTCGGCACCGAGGGTTCCGCGGCACTCTCAAGACTGAAGTCTTTAGAGTGCTGCGGAACCCTCGTTGTTTTTGCCATATGGGCTTTGATAACAAAAGCTCAAAGTGTAGAAGCATCAACATTGTTTTCGGCACCGAGTGTTCCGCGGCACTCTCAAGACTGAAGTCTTTAGAGTGCTGCGGAACCCTCGTTATTTTTGCCATATTGGCTTTGATAACAAAAGCTCAAAGTGTAGAAGCATCTACAGTGTTTTCGGTAACGAGGGTTCCGCGGCGCCTTAAAGACTAAAGTACCGCAGAACCCTCATTGTTTTTGCCATTTTGGCTCTGATAACAAAAGCTCAAAGTGTAGAAGCATCTACATTGTTTTCGGAAACGAGGGTTCCGCGGCGCTCTAAAAACTAAAGTCTTTAGAGTGCCGCGGAACGTTCGTTGTTTTTGCCATTTTCTCTTTGATAACAAAAGCTCAAAGTGTAGAAGCATCTACATTGTTTTCGGCAACGAGGGTTCCGCGGCACTCAAAGACTAAAGTCTTTAGAGTGCCGCGGAACCCTCGTTGTTTTTGCCATATTGGCTTTGATAAGAAAAGCTCAAAGTGTAGAAGCATCTTCATTGTTTTCGGCAACGAGGGTTCCGCGGCACTCTAAAGACTAAAGTACCGCAGAACCCTCATTGTTTTTGCCGTATTGGCTCTGATAACAAAAGCTCAAAGTGTAGAAGCATCTACATTGTTTTCGGCAACAAGGGTTCCGCGGCACTCTCAAGACTGAAGTCTTTAGAGTGCTGCGGAACCCTCGTTGTTTTTGCCATATTGGCTTTGATAACAAAAGCTCAAAGTGTAGAAGCATCTACATTGTTTTCGGCACCGAGGGTTCCGCGGCACTCTAAAGACTAAAGTGCCGCGGAACCCTCGTTGTTATTGCCATATTGTCTTTGATAACAAAAGCTCAAAGTGTAGAAGCATCTCCATTGTTTTCGGCACCGAGGGTTCCGCGGCGCTCTAAAGACTAAACTCTTTAGAGTGCCGTGGAACCCTCGTTGTTTTTGCCATATTGGCTTTGATAACTAAAGCTCAAAATGTAGAAGCACATACATTGATTTCGGCAACGAGGGTTCCGCGGCACTCTAAAGACTAATGTCTTTACAGTGCCGCGGAACCCTCGTTGTTTTTGCCATATTGGCTTTGATAAAAAAAGCTCAAAGTGTAGAAGCATCTAAATTGTTTACGGCAACGAGGGTTCCTCGGCGCTCTAAAGACTAAAGTCCTTAGAGTGCCGCGGAACCCTCGTTGTTATTGCCATATTGACTTTGACAACATAACCTGAAAGTGTAGAAGCATCTACATTGTTTTCGGCAACGAGGGTTCTTCGGCACTCTAAAGACTAAAGTTCCGCAGAACCCTCTTTGTTTTTGCCATATTGGCTTTGATTACAAAAGCTCAAAGTTTAGAAGCATCTACATTGTTTTCGGCAACGAGGGTTCCGCGGCTCTCAGAGTGCCGCGGAACCCTCGTTGTTTTTGACATATTGGCTTTGATAACAAAAGCTCAAAGTATAGAAGCATCTACAGTGTTTTCGGCAAAGAGGGTTCTGCGGCACTCTAAAGACTAAAGTACCGCAGAACCCTCATTGTTTTTGCCGTATTGGCTCTGATAACAAAAGCTCAAAGTGTAGAAGCATCTACAGTGTTTTCGGCAACGAGGGTTCCGCGGCACTCTCAAGACTGAAGTCTTTAGAGTGCTGCGGAACCCTCGTTGTTTTTGCCATATTGGCTTTGATAACAAAAGCTCAAAGTGTAGAAGCATCTACATTGTTTTCGGCACCGAGGGTTCCGCGGCACTCTCAAGACTGAAGTCTTTAGAGTGCTGCGGAACCCTCTTGTTTTTGCCATATTGGCTTTGATAATAAAAGCTCAAAGTGTAGAAGCATCTACATTGTTTTCGACAACGAGGGTTCCGCGGCACTCTAAAGACTAAAGTGCAGCGGAACCCTCGATGTTTTTGCCATATTGTCTTTGATAACAAAAGCTCAAAGTGTAGAAGCATCTACATTGTTTTCGGCAACGAGGGTTCCGCGGCGCTCTAAAGACTAAATTCTTTAGAGTGCCGTGGAACCCTCGTTGTTTTTGCCATATTGGCTTTGATAACTAAAGCTCAAAGTGTAGAAGCACATACATTGATTTCGGCAACGAGGGTTCCGCGGCACTCTAAAGACTAATGTCTTTACAGTGCCGCGGAACCCTCGTTGTTTTTGCCATATTGGCTTTGATAAAAAAAGCTCAAAGTGTAGAAGCATCTAAATTGTTTACGGCAACGAGGGTTCCTCGGCGCTCTAAAGACTAAAGTCCTTAGAGTGCCGCGGAACCCTCGTTGTTTTTGCCATATTGACTTTGACAACATAACCTGAAAGTGTAGAAGCATCTACATTGTTTTCAGCAACGAGGGTTCTTCGGCACTCTAAAGACTAAAGTTCCGCAGAACCCTCTTTGTTTTTTGCCATATTGGCTTTGATAACAAAAGGTGAAAGTGTAGAAGCATCTACATTGTTTTCGGCAACGGGGTTCCGCGGCTCTCTAAAGACTAAAGTCTTTAGAGTGCCGCGGAACCCTCGTTGTTTTTGCCATATTGGCTTTGATAACAAAAGCTCAAAATGTAGAAGCATCTACATTGTTTTCGGCAACGAGGGTCCTTCGGCACTCTAAAGACTAAAGTGCCGCAGAACCCTCTTTGTTTTTGCCATATTGGCTTTGATTACAAAAGCTCAAAGTTTAGAAGCATCTACATTGTTTTCGGCAACGAGGGTTCCGCGGCTCTCTAAAGACTAAAGTCTTTAGAGTGCCGCGGAACCCTCGTTGTTTTTGACATATTGGCTTTGATAACAAAAGCTCAAAGTATAGAAGCATCTACAGTGTTTTCGGCAACGAGGGTTCTGCGGCACTCTAAAGACTAAAGTACCGCAGAACCCTCATTGTTTTTGCCGTATTGGCTCTGATAACAAAAGCTCAAAGTGTAGAAGCATCTACATTGTTTTCGGCAACGAGGGTTCCGCGGCACTCTCAAGACTGAAGTCTTTAGAGTGCTGCGGACCCTCGTTGTTTTTGCCATATTGGCTTTGATAACAAAAGCTCAAAGTGTAGAAGCATCTCCATTGTTTTCGGCACCGAGGGTTCCGCGGCGCTCTAAAGACTAAATTCTTTAGAGTGCCGTGGAACCCTCGTTGTTTTTGCCATATTGGCTTTGATAACTAAAGCTCAAAGTGTAGAAGCACATACATTGTTTTCGGCAACGAGGGTTCCGCGGCACTCTAAAGACTAATGTCTTTACAGTGCCGCGGAACCCTCGTTGTTTTTGCCATATTGACTTTGATAAAAAAGCTCAAAGTGTAGAAGCATCTAAATTGTTTTCGGCAACGAGGGTTCCTAGGCGCTCTAAAGACTAAAGTCCTTAGAGTGCCGCGGAACCCTCGTTGTTATTGCCATATTGACTTTGACAACATAACCTGAAAGTGTAGAAGCATCTACATTGTTTTCAGCAACGAGGGTTCTTCGGCACTCTAAAGACTAAAGTTCCGCAGAACCCTCTTTGTTTTTGCCATATTGGCTTTGATAACAAAAGCTCAAAGTGTAGAAGCATCTACAGTGTTTTCGGCAACGAGGGTTCCGCGGCGCTCTAAAGACTAAAGTCTTTACAGTGCCGCGGATCCCTCGTTGTTTTTGCCATATTGGCTTTGATAACAAAAGCTCAAAGTGTAGAAGCATCTACATTGTTTTGGCAACGAGGGTTCCGCGGCACTCTAAACACTAACGTCTTTAGAGTGCCGCGGAACCCTCGTTGTTTTTGCCATATTGGCTTTGATAACAAAAGCTCAAAATGTAGAAGCATCTACATTGTTTTCGGCAACGAGGGTTCTTCGGCACTCAAAAGACTAAAGTGCCGCAGAACCCTCGTTGTTTTTGCCATATTGGCTTTGATAACAAAAGGTGAAAGTGTAGAAGCATCTCCATTGTTTTCGGCAACGAGGTTCCGCGGCACTCTAAAGACTAAAGTGCCGCAGAACAATCGTTGTTTTTGCCATATTGGCTTTGATAACAAAAGCTCATAGTGTAGAAGCATCAACATTGTTTTTGGCAATGAGGGTTCCGTGGCACTCTAAAGACTAAAGTGCCGCAGAACCCTCGTTGTTTTTGCCATATTGGCTTTGATAAAAAAAGCTCAAAGTGTAGAAACATCTACATTGTTTTAGGCAACGAGGGTTCTGCGGCACTCTAAAGACTAAAGTGCCGCAGAAGCCTCGTTGTTTTTGCCATATTGGCTATGATAACAAAAGCAGAAAATTAACAAGAATCTACATTGTTTTCGGCAACGAGGGTTCCGCAGCACTCTAAAGACTAAAGTACCGCAGAACCCTCATTGTTTTTGCCATATTGGCTCTGATAACAAAAGCTCAAAGTGTAGAAGCATCTACATTGTTTTCGGCAACGAGGGTTCCGCGGCGCTCTAAAGACTAAAGTGCCACGGAACCCTCGTTGTTTTTGCCATATTGGCTTTGATAACAAAAGCTCAAAGTGTAGAAGCATCTCCATTGTTTTTGGCACCGAAGGTTCCTTGGCTCTCTAAAGACTAAAGTCTTTACAGTGCCGCGGAACCCTCGTTGTTTTTGCCATATTGGCTTTGATAACTAAAGCTCAAAGTGTAGAAGCATCTACATTGTTTTCGGCAATGAGGGTTCCGCGGCACTCTAAAGACTAAAGTGACGCAGAACCCTGATTGTTTTTGCCATATTGGCTTTGATAACAAAAGCTCAAAGTGTAGAAGCATATACATTGTTTTCGGCTACTGGGGTTCCGCGTCTCTCTAAAGACTAAAGTGCCGCGGAACCCTCGTTGTTTTTGCCATATTGGCTTTGATAACAAAAGCTCAAAGTGCAGAAGCATCTATATTGTTTTCGGCAACGAGGGTTCTGCGGCAATCTAAAGACTAAAGTCTTTAGAGTGCCACGGAACCCTCATTGTTTTTGCCATATTGGCTTTCATAGCAAAAGCTGAAAGTGTAGAAGCATCTACATTGTTTTCAGGAATGAGGGTTCCGCGGCAGTCCAAAGACTAAAGTGACAAAGAACCCTCATTGTTTTTGCCTTATTGGCTTTGATAACAAAAGGTGAAAGTGTAGAAGCATCTACATTGTTTTCGTCAACGAGGTTTCCGTGGCACTCCAAAGACTAATGTCTTTAGAGTGCCGCGGAACCCTCGTTTTTTTTGCCATCTTGGCTTTGATAAAAAAAGCTCAAAGTTTAGAAGCATCTACATTGTTTTCAGCAACGAGGGTTCCGCGACACTCTAAAGACTAAAGTCTTTACAGTGTCGCGGAACCCTCGTTGTTTTTGCCATATTGGCTTTGATAACAAAAGCTCAAAGTGTAGAAGCATCTACATTGTTTTCGGCAACGAAGGTTCCGCGGCTCTCTAAAGACTAAAGTTCCGCAGAACCCTGATTGTTTTTGCCATATTGGCTCTGATAACAATAGCTGAAAGTGTAGAAGCATCTACATTGTTTTCGGCAACGAGGGTTCCGCGGCTCTCTAAAGACTGAAGTCTTTTGAGTGCCGCAGAACACTCGTTGTTTTTGCCTAATTGGCTTCGATAACAAAAGCTCAAAGTGTAGAAGCATCTACATTGTTTTCAGCAACGGGGGTTCCGCGTCACTCTAAAGAATAAAGTGCCGCGGAACCCTTTTTGTTTTTGCCATATTGGCTTTGATAACAAAAGCTCAAAGTGTAGAAGCATCTACATTTTTTTTGGCAACGAGGGTTCCGCGGCACTCTAAAGACTAAAGTGCCGCAGAACCCTGATTGTTTTTGCCATATTGGCTTTGATAACAAAAGCTGAAAGTGTAGAAGCATCTACATTGTTTTCGGCAACGAGGGTTCCGCGCTCTCTAAAGACTAAAGTCTTTGGAGTGCCGCAGAACCCTCGTTGTTTTTGCCATATTGGCTTTGATAACAAAAGCTCAAAGTGTAGAAGCATCTACATTGTTTTCGGCAACGGGGGTTCCGCGTCACTCTAAAGTCTAATGTGCCGTGGAACCCTCGTTGTTTTTGCCATATTGGCTTTGATAACAAAAGCTCAAAGTGTAGAAGCATCTACATTGTTTTAGGCAACGAGGGTTCTGCGGCACTCTAAAGAGTAAAGTGCCGCAGAAGCCTCGTTGTTTTTGCAATATTGGCTTTGATAACAAAAGCTCAAAGTGTAGAAGCATCTACATTGTTTTCGGCAACGAGGGTTCCGTGGCACTCTAAAGACTAAAGTGCCGCAGAAACCTCGTTGTTTTTGCCATATTGGCTTTGAAAACAAAAGCTCAAAGTGTAGAAGCATCTACATTGTTCTTGGCAACGAGGGTTCCGCGGCACTCTAAAGACTAAAGGCTTTAGAGAGCCGCGGAACCCTGGTTCTTTTTGCCATATTGGCTTTGATAACAAAAGCTCAAAGTGTAGAAGCATCTACATTGTTTTCGGCAACGAGGGTTCCGCGGCTCTGTAAAGACTAAAGTCTTTAGAGTGCCGCGGAATCCTCGTTGTTTTTGCCATATTGGCTTTGATAACAAAAGCTCAAAGTGTAGAAGCATCTACATTGTTTTCGGCAACGAGGGTTCTTCGGCACTCTAAAGACTAAAGTGCCGCAGAACACTCTTTGTTTTTGCCATATTGGCTTTGATAACAAAAGCTCAAAGTGTAGAAGCATCTACAGTTTTTTCGGCAACGAAGGTTCTGCGGCACTCTAAAGACTAAAGTGCCGAAGAACCCTCGTTGTTTTTGCCATATTGGCTTTGATAACAAAAGCTCAAAGTATAGAAGCTTCTGCATTGTTTTCGGCAACGGGGGTTCTGCGGCACTTTAAAGACTAAAGTGCCGCAGAACCCCCGTTGTTTCTGCCATATTGGCTTTGATAACAAAAGCTCAAAGTGTAGAAGCATGTACATTGTTTTCGGCAACGAGGGTTCTTCGGCACTCTAAAGACTAAAGTGCCGCAGAACCCTCTTTGATTTTTTGCCATATTGGCTTTGATAACAAAAGCTCAAAGTGTAGAAGCATCTACATTGTTTTCGGCAACGAGGGTTCCGCGGCTCTCTAAAGACTAAAGTCTTTACAGTGCCGCGGAACCCTCGTTGTTTTTGCCATATTGGCTTTGATAACAAAAGCTCAAAGTGTAGAAGCATCTACAGTGTTTTCGGCAACGAGGGTTCTGCGGCACTCTAAAGACTAAATTGCTGAAGAACCCTCGTTGTTTTTGCCATATTGGCTTTGATAACAAAAGCTCAAAGTGTAGAAGCATCTACATTGTTTTCGGCAACGAGGGTTCCGCGGGGCTCTAAAGACTAAAGTCTTTACAGTGCCGCGGAACCCTCGTTGTTTTTGCCATATTGGCTTTGATAACAAAAGCTCAAAGTGTAGAAGCATCTACATTGTTTTCGGCAACGAGAGTTCCGCGGCTCTCTAAAGACTAAAGTCTTTAGAGTGCCGTGGATCCCTCGTTGTTTTTGCCATATTGGCTTTGATAACAAAAGCTCAAAGTGTAGAAGCATCTACATTGTTTTGGCAACGAGGGTTCCGCGGCACTCTAAACACTAAAGTCTTTACAGGGCCGCGGAACCCTCGTTGTTTTTGCCATATTGGCTTTGATAACAAAAGCTCAAAGTGTAGAAGCATCTACATTGTTTTCGGCAACGAGGGTTCCGTGGCACTCTAAAGACTAAAGTGCCGCAGAACCCTCTTTGTTTTTGCCATATTGCCTTCGATAACAAAAGCTGAAAGTGTAGAAGCTTCTACATTGTTTTCGGCAACGAGGGTTCCGCGGCTCTCTAAAGACTAAAGTCTTTACAGTGCCGCGGAACCCTCGTTGTTTTTGCCATATTGGCTTTGATAACAAAAGCTCAAAGTGTAGAAGCATCTACAGTGTTTTCGGCAACGAGGGTTCTGCGGCACTCTAAAGACTAAAGTGCTGAAGAACCCTCGTTGTTTTTGCCAATTTGGCTTTGATAACAAAAGCTCAAAATATAGAAGCTTCTGCATTGTTTTCGGCAACGAGGGTTCTGCGGCACTCTAAAGACTAAGGTGCCTCAGAACCCTCGTAGTTTTTGCCATATTGGCTTTGATAACAAAAGCTCAAGGTGTAGAAGCATCTAGATTGTTTTCGGCAACGAGGGTTCTGCGGCACTCTAAAGACTAAAGTTCCGCAGAACCCTCGTTGTTTTTGCCATGTTGGCTTTGATAACAAAAGGTGAAAGTGTAGTAGCATCTACATTGTTTTCGGCAACGAGGGTTCCGCGGCACTCTAAATACTAAAGTGCCGCAGAACCCTCGTTGTTTTTGCCCTTTTGGCTTTGATAACAAAAGCTCATAGTGTAGAAGCATCAACATTGTTTTCAGCAATGAGGGTTCCGTGGCACTCTAAAGAGTAAAGTGCCACAGAAGCCTCGTTGTTTTTGCCATATTGGCTTTGATAACAAAAGCTGAAAGTGTAGAAGCATCTACATTGTTTTCGGCAACGAGGGTTCCGTGGCACTCTAAAGACTAAAGTGCCGCAGAACCCTCGTTGTTTTTGCCACATTGCCTTTGATAACAAAAGCTCAAAGTGTAGAAGCATCTACATTGTTTTAGGCAATGAGGGTTCTGCGGCACTCTAAAGAGTGAAGTGCCGCAGAACCCTCGTTGTTTTGCCATATTGGCTTTGATAACAAAAGCTCAAAGTGTAGAAGCATCTACAGTGTTTTCGGCAACGAGGGTTCCGCGGCGCTCTAAAGAGTAAAGTCTTTACAGTGCCGCAGAACCCTCGTTGTTTTGCCATATTGGCTTTGATAACAAAAGCTCAAAGTGTAGAAGCATCTACAGTGTTTTCGGCAACGAGGGTTCCGTGGCACTCTAAAGACTAAAATGCCGCAGAACCCTCGTTTTTTTTGCCATATTGCCTTTGATAACAAAAGCTCAAAGTGTAGAAGCATCTACATTGTTTTCGGCAACGAGGGTTCTGCGGCACTCTAAAGAGTAAAGTGCCGCAGAACCCTCGTTGTTTTTGCCATATTGGCTTTGATAACAAAAGCTCAAAGTGTAGAAGCATCTACAGTGTTTTCGGCAACGAGGGTTGCACTCTAAAGAGTAAAGTCTTTACAGTGCCGCAGAACCCTCGTTGTTTTTGCCATATTGGCTTTGATAACAAAAGCTCAAAGTGTAGAAGCATCTACATTGTTTTCGGCAACGAGGGTTCCGTGGCTCTCTAAAGACTAAAGTGCCGCAGAACCCTCGTTGTTTTTGCCATATTGGCTTTGATAACAAAAGCTCAAAGTGTAGAAGCATCTACATTGTTTTCGGCAACGAGGGTTCCGCGGCTCTCTAAAGGCTTTAGTCTTTAGAGTGCCGCGGAACCCTCGTTGTTTTTGCCATATTGGTTTTGATAACAAAAGCGCAAAGTGTAGAAGCATCTACAGTGTTTTCTGCAACGAGGGTACTGCGGCACTCTAAAGAGTAAAGTGCCGCAGAACCCTCGTTGTTTTTGCCATATTGGCTTTGTTAACAAAAGCTCATAGTGTAGAAACATCAACATTGTTTTAGGCAATGAGGGTTCCGTGGCACTCTAAAGACTAAAGTGCCACAGAACCCTCGTTGTTTTTGCCATATTGGCTTTGATAACAAAAGCTCAAAGTGTAGAAGCATCTACATTGTTTTTGGCAACGAGGGTTCTTCGGCACTCTAAAGACTAAAGTGCCGCAGAACCCTGGTTGTTTTTGCCATATTGGCTTTGATAACAAAAGCTCAAAGTGTAGAAGCATCTACATTGTTTTCGGCAACGAGGGTTCTGCGGCTCTCTAAAGACTAAAGTCTTTAGAGTGCCGCGGAACCCTCGTTGTTTTTGCCATATTGGCTTTGATAACAAAAGCTCAAAGTGTAGAAGCATCTACATTGTTTTCGGCAACGAGGGTTCCGCGGCTCTCTAAAGACTAAAGTCTTTAGAGTGCCGCAGAACCCTCGTTGTTTTTGCCATATTGGCTTTGATAACAAAAGCTCAAAGTGTAGAAGCATCTACAGTGTTTTCGGCAACGAGGGTTCTGCGGCACTCTAAAGACTAAAGTGCCGAAGAACCCTCGTTGTTTTTGCCATATTGGCTTTGATAACAAAAGCTCAAAGTGTAGAAGCATCTACATTGTTTTTGGCAACGAGGGTTCTGCGGCACTCTAAAGACTAAAGTGCCGCAGAACCCTCGTTGTTTTTGCCATATTGGCTTTGATAACAAAAGGTGAAAGTGTAGAAGCATCTACATTGTTTTCGGCAACGAGGGTTCCGCGGCACTCTAAAGACTAAAGTGCCGCAGAACCCTCGTTGTTTTTGCCATATTGGCTTTGATAAAAAAAGCTCAAAGTGTAGAAGCATCTACATTGTTTTCGGCAACGAGGGTTCTGCGGCACTCTAAAGACTAAAGTGCCGAAGAACCCTCGTTGTTTTTGCCATATTGGCTTTGATAACAAAAGCTCAAAGTGTAGAAGCATCTACATTGTTTTCGGCAACGAGGGTTCCACGGCTCTCTAAAGACTAAAGTCTTTAGAGTGCCGCAGAACCCTCGTTGTTTTTGCCATATTGGCTTTGATAACCAAAGGTGAAAGTGTAGAAGCATCTACATTGTTTTCGGCAACGAGGGTTCCGCGGCACTCTAAAGACTAAAGTGCCGAAGAACCCTCGTTGTTTTTGCCATATTGGCTTTGATAACAAAAGCTCAAAGTGTAGAAGCATCTACAGTGTTTTCGGCAACGAGGGTTCTGCGGCACTCTAAAGACTAAAGTGCCGCAGAACCCTCGTTGTTTTTGCCATATTGGCTTTGATAACAAAAGGTGAAAGTGTAGAAGCATCTACATTGTTTTCGGCAACGAGGGTTCCGCGGCACTCTAAAGACTAAAGTGCCGCAGAACCCTCGTTGTTTTTGCCATATTGGCTTTGTTAACAAAAGCTCATAGTGTAGAAACATCAACATTGTTTTCGGCAATGAGGGTTCCGTGGCACTCTAAAGACTAAAGTGCCGCAGAACCCTCGTTGTTTTTGCCATATTGGCTTTGATAACAAAAGCTCAAAGTGTAGAAGCATCTACATTGTTTTCGGCAACGAGGGTTCCGCGGCTCTCTAAAGACTCTAAAAAGTCTTTAGAGTGCCGCAGAACCCTCGTTGTTTTTGCCATATTGGCTTTGATAACAAAAGCTCAAAGTGTCGAAGCATCTACATTGTTTTCGGCAACGAGGGTCCGCGGCACTCTAAAGACTAAAGTCTTTAGAGTGCCGCAGAACCCTCGTTGTTTTTGCCATATTGGCTTTGATAACAAAAGCTCAAAGTGTAGAAGCATCTACATTGTTTTCGGCAACGAGGGTTCTGCGGCACTCTAAAGACTAAAGTGCCGCAGAACCCTCGTTGTTTTTGCCATATTGGCTTTGATAACAAAAGCTCAAAGTGTAGAAGCATCTACATTGTTTTCGGCAACGAGGGTTCCGCGGCTCTCTAAAGACTAAAGTGCCGCAGAACCCTCGTTGTTTTTGCCATATTGGCTTTGATAACGAAAGGTGAAAGTGTAGAAGCATCTACATTGTTTTCGGCAACGAGGGTTCCGCGGCACTCTAAAGACTAAAGTGCCGCAGAACCCTCGTTGTTTTTGCCATATTGGCTTTGTTAACAAAAGCTCATAGTGTAGAAACATCAACATTGTTTTCGGCAATGAGGGTTCCGTGGCACTCTAAAGACTAAAGTGCCGCAGAACCCTCGTTGTTTTTGCCATATTGGCTTTGATAACAAAAGCTCAAAGTGTAGAAGCATCTACATTGTTTTGGCAACGAGGGTTCCGCGGCACTCTAAAGACTTTAGTCTTTAAGTGCCGCAGAACCCTCGTTGTTTTTGCCATATTGGCTTTGATAACAAAAGCGCAAAGTGTAGAAGCATCTACATTGTTTTCGGCAACGAGGGTTCTGCGGCACTCTAAAGAGTAAAGTGCCGCAGAACCCTCGTTGTTTTTGCCATATTGGCTTTGATAACAAAAGCTCAAAGTGTAGAAGCATCTACATTGTTCTTGGCAACGAGGGATCCGAGGCACTCTAAAGACTAAAGTCTTTAGAGAGCCGCGGAACCCTGGTTGTTTTTGCCATATTGGCTTTGATAACAAAAGCTCAAAGTGTAGAAGCATCTACATTGTTTTCGGCAACGAGGGTTCCGCGGCACTCTAAAGACTAAAGTCTTTAGAGTGCCGCAGAACCCTCGTTGTTTTTGCCATATTGGCTTTGATAACAAAAGCTCAAAGTGTAGAAGCATCTACATTGTTTTCGGCAACGAGGGTTCTGCGGCACTCTAAAGACTAAAGTCTTTAGAGTGCCGCAGAACCCTCGTTGTTTTTGCCATATTGGCTTTGATAACAAAAGCTCAAAGTGTAGAAGCATCTACATTGTTTTCGGCAACGAGGGTTCTGCGGCACTCTAAAGACTAAAGTGCCGCAGAACCCTCGTTGTTTTTGCCATATTGGCTTTGATAACAAAAGCTCAAAGTGTAGAAGCATCTACATTGTTTTCGGCAACGAGGGTTCTGCGGCACTCTAAAGACTAAAGTGCCGCAGAACCCTCGTTGTTTTTGCCATATTGGCTTTGATAACAAAAGCTCAAAGTGTAGAAGCATCTACATTGTTTTCGGCAACGAGGGTTCCGCGGCACTCTAAAGACTAAAGTGCCGCAGAACCCTCGTTGTTTTTGCCATATTGGCTTTGATAACAAAAGCTCAAAGTGTAGAAGCATCTACATTGTTTTCGGCAACGAGGGTTCTGCGGCACTCTAAAGACTAAAGTCTTTAAAGTGCCGCAGAACCCTCGTTGTTTTTGCCATATTGGCTTTGATAACAAAAGCTCAAAGTGTAGAAGCATCTACATTGTTTTCGGCAACGAGGGTTCTGCGGCACTCTAAAGACTAAAGTGCCGCAGAACCCTCGTTGTTTTTGCCATATTGGCTTTGATAACAAAAGGTCAAAGTGTAGAAGCATCTACATTGTTTTCGGCAACGAGGGTTCCGCGGCACTCTAAAGACTAAAGTGCCGCAGAACCCTCGTTGTTTTTGCCATATTGGCTTTGTTAACAAAAGCTCATAGTGTAGAAACATCAACATTGTTTTCGGCAATGAGGGTTCCGTGGCACTCTAAAGACTAAAGTGCCGCAGAACCCTCGTTGTTTTTGCCATATTGGCTTTGATAACAAAAGCTCAAAGTGTAGAAGCATCTACATTGTTCTTGGCAACGAGGGTTCCGAGGCACTCTAAAGACTAAAGTCTTTAGAGAGCCGTGGAACCTCGTTGTTTTTGCCATATTGGCTTTGATAACAAAAGCTCAAAGTGTAGAAGCATCTACATTGTTTTCGGCAACGAGGGTTCTGCGGCACTCTAAAGACTAAAGTGCCGCAGAACCCTCGTTGTTTTTGCCATATTGGCTTTGATAACAAAAGCTCAAAGTGTAGAAGCATCTACATTGTTTTCGGCAACGAGGGTTCCGCGGCTCTCTAAAGACTAAAGTCTTTAGAGTGCCGCGGAACCCTCGTTGTTTTTGCCATATTGGCTTTGATAACAAAAGCTCAAAGTGTAGAAGCATCTACATTGTTTTCGGCAACGAGGGTTCTGCGGCACTCTAAAGACTAAAGTGCCGAAGAACCCTCGTTGTTTTTGCCATATTGGCTTTGATAACAAAAGCTCAAAGTGTAGAAGCATCTACAGTGTTTTCGGCAACGAGGGTTCTGCGGCACTCTAAAGACTAAAGTGCCGCAGAACCCTCGTTGTTTTTGCCATATTGGCTTTGATAACAAAAGCTCAAAGTGTAGAAGCATCTACATTGTTTTCGGCAACGAGGGTTCTGCGGCACTCTAAAGAGTAAAGTGCCGCAGAACCCTCGTTGTTTTTGCCATATTGGCTTTGATAACAAAAGCTCATAGTGTAGAAACATCAACATTGTTTTCGGCAATGAGGGTTCCGTGGCACTCTAAAGACTAAAGTGCCGCAGAACCCTCGTTGTTTTTGCCATATTGGCTTTGATAACAAAAGCTCAAAGTGTAGAAGCATCTACATTGTTCTTGGCAACGAGGGTTCCGCGGCACTCTAAAGATAGTCTTTATAGTGCCGTGGAACCCTCGTTGTTTTTGCCATATTGGCTTTGATAACAAAAGCTCAAAGTGTAGAAGCATCTACATTATTCTTGGCAACGACGGTTCCGCGGCACTCTAAAGACTAAAGTGCCGCAGAACCCTCGTTGTTTTTGTCAAGTTGGCTTTGATAACAAAAGCTCAAAGTGTAGAAGCATCTACATTGTTCTCGGCAACGAGGGTTCTGCGGCACTCTAAAGACTAAAGTGCCGCAGAACCCTCGTTGTTTTTGCCATATTGGCTTTGATAACAAAAGCTCAAAGTGTAGAAGCATCTACATTGTTTTCGGCAACGAGGGTTCCGCGGCACTCTAAAGACTAAAGTCTTTAGAGTGCCGCAGAACCCTCGTTGTTTTTGCCATATTGGCTTTGATAACAAAAGCTCAAAGTGTAGAAGCATCTACATTGTTTTCGGCAACGAGGGTTCCTGCGGCACTCTAAAGACTAAAGTCTTTAGAGTGCCGCAGAACCCTCGTTGTTTTTGCCATATTGGCTTTGATAACAAAAGCTCAAAGTGTAGAAGCATCTACATTGTTCTTGGCAACGAGGGTTCCGAGGCACTCTAAAGACTAAAGTCTTTAGAGTGCCGCAGAACCCTCGTTGTTTTTGCCATATTGGCTTTGATAACAAAAGCTCAAAGTGTAGAAGCATCTACATTGTTTTCGGCAACGAGGGTTCTGCGGCACTCTAAAGACTAAAGTGCCGCAGAACCCTCGTTGTTTTTGCCATATTGGCTTTGATAACAAAAGCTGAAAGTGTAGAAGCATCTACATTGTTTTCGGCAACGAGGGTTCCGCGGCACTCTAAAGACTAAAGTGCCGCAGAACCCTCGTTGTTTTTGCCATTTTGGCATTCTTAACAAAAGCTCATAGTGTAGAAACATCAACATTGTTTCGGCAATGAGGGTTCCGTGGCACTCTAAAGACTAAAGTGCCGCACAACCCTCTTTGTTTTTGCCATATTGGCTTTGATAACAAAATCTCAAAATGTAGAAGCATCTACATTGTTTTCGACAACGAGGGTTCCGCGGCTCTCTAAAGACTAAAGTGCCGCAGAACCCTCGTTGTTTTTGCCATATTGGCTTTGATAACAAAAGCTCAAAGTGTAGAAGCATCTACATTGTTTTCGGCAACGAGGGTTCTGCGGCACTCTAAAGACTAAAGTCTGCGGCACTCTAAAGACTAAAGTGCCGCAGAACCCTCGTTGTTTTTGCCATATTGGCTTTGATAACAAAAGCTCAAAGTGTAGAAGCATCTACATTGTCCTTGGCAACGAGGGATCGGAGGCACTCTAAAGACTAAAGTCTTTAGAGTGCCGCGGAACCCTCGTTGTTTTTGCCATATTGGCTTTGATAACAAAAGCTCAAAGTGTAGAAGCATCTACATTGTTTTCGGCAACGAGGGTTCCACGGCTCTCTAAAGACTAAAGTCTTTAGAGTGCCGCGGAACCCTCGTTGTTTTTGCCATATTGGCTTTGATAACAAAAGCTCAAAGTGTAGAAGCATCTACATTGTTTTCGGCAACGAGGGTTCTGCGGCACTCTAAAGACTAAAGTGCCGAAGAACCCTCGTTGTTTTTGCCATATTGGCTTTGATAACAAAAGCTCAAAGTGTAGAAGCATCTACAGTGTTTTCGGCAACGAGGGTTCTGCGGCACTCTAAAGACTAAAGTGCCGAAGAACCCTCGTTGTTTTTGCCATATTGGCTTTGATAACAAAAGCTCAAAGTGTAGAAGCATCTACAGTGTTTTCGGCAACGAGGGTTCTGCGGCACTCTAAAGACTAAAGTGCCGCAGAACCCTCGTTGTTTTTGCCATATTGGCTTTGATAACAAAAGCTCAAAGTGTAGAAGCATCTACATTGTTTTCGGCAACGAGGGTTCCGCGGCACTCTAAAGACTAAAGTGCCGCAGAACCCTCGTTGTTTTTGCCATATTGGCTTTGATAACAAAAGCTCAAAGTGTAGTAGAAGCATCTACATTGTTTTGGCAACGAGGGTTCCGCGGCACTCTAAAGACTAAAGTGCCGCAGAACCCTCGTTGTTTTTGCCATATTGGCTTTGATAACAAAAGCTCAAAGTGTAGAAGCATCTACATTGTTTTCGGCAACGAGGGTTCCGCGGCACTCTAAAGACTAGTCTTTAAGTGCCGCAGAACCCTCGTTGTTTTTGCCATATTGGCTTTGATAACAAAAGCTCAAAGTGTAGAAGCATCTACATTGTTTTCGGCAACGAGGGTTCTGCGGCACTCTAAAAAGACTAAAGTGCCGCAGAACCCTCGTTGTTTTTGCCATATTGGCTTTGATAACAAAAGCTCAAAGTGTAGAAGCATCTACATTGTTTTGGCAACGAGGGATCCCAGGCACTCTAAAGACTAAAGTCTTTAGAGAGCCGCGGAACCCTGGTTGTTTTTGCCATATTGGCTTTGATAACAAAAGCTCAAAGTGTAGAAGCATCTACATTGTTTTCGGCAACGAGGGTTCCGCGGCTCTCTAAAGACTAAAGTCTTTAGAGTGCCGCGGAACCCTCGTTGTTTTTGCCATATTGGCTTTGTTAACAAAAGCTCAAAGTGTAGAAGCATCTACAGTGTTTTCGGCAACGAGGGTTCTGCGGCACTCTAAAGACTAAAGTGCCGAAGAACCCTCGTTGTTTTTGCCATATTGGCTTTGATAACAAAAGCTCAAAATGTAGAAGCATCTACAGTGTTTTCGGCAACGAGGGTTCTGCGGCACTCTAAAGACTAAAGTGCCGCAGAACCTCGTTGTTTTTGCCATATTGGCTTTGATAACGAAAGGTGAAAGTGTAGAAGCATCTACATTGTTTTCGGCAACGAGGGTTCCGCGGCACTCTAAAGACTAAAGTGCCGCAGAACCCTCGTTGTTTTTGCCATATTGGCTTTGATAACAAAAGCTCAAAGTGTAGAAGCATCTAGATTGTTTTCGGCAACGAGGGTTCTGCGGCACTCTAAAGTCTTTAAAGTGCCGCAGAACCCTCGTTGTTTTTGCCATATTGGCTTTGATAACAAAAGCTCAAAGTGTAGAAGCATCTACATTGTTTTCGGCAACGAGGGTTCTGCGGCACTCTAAAGACTAAAGTGCCGCAGAACCCTCGTTGTTTTTGCCATATTGGCTTTGATAACAAAAGCTCAAAATGTAGAAGCATCTACAGTGTTTTCGGCAACGAGGGTTCTGCGGCACTCTAAAGACTAAAGTGCCGCAGAACCCTCGTTGTTTTTGCCATATTGGCTTTGATAACGAAAGGTGAAAGTGTAGAAGCATCTACATTGTTTTCGGCAACGAGGGTTCCGCGGCACTCTAAAGACTAAAGTGCCGCAGAACCCTCGTTGTTTTTGCCATATTGGCTTTGTTAACAAAAGCTCATAGTGTAGAAACATCAACATTGTTTT
>NW_027130657.1:0-1667 GCF_026122565.2 Emydura macquarii macquarii
AAAGAATTTAGTCTTTAGAGGGCCACAGAACTCTCGTTGCCAAAAACAACGTAGATGCTTCTATACTTTGAGCTTTTCTTATCAAAGCCAATATGGCAAAAACAACGAGAGTTCTGTGGCCAAAAACAACGTAGATGCTTCTATCCTTTGAGCTTTTCTTATCAAAGTCAATATGACAAAACAACGAGAGTACTGTGGCCAAAAACAACGTAGATACTTCTATCCTTTGAGCTTTTCTTTTGAAAGCCACAGAACTCTCGTTGCCAAAAACAACGTAGATGCTTCTATCCTTTGAGCTTTTCTTATCAAAGCCAATATGACAAAACAACGAGAGTTCTGTGGCCTTTTAAAGACTTTAGTCTTCAAAGGGCCACAGAACTCTCGTTGCCAAAAACAATGTAGATGCTTCTATCCTTTGAGCTTTTCTTATCAAAGCCAATATGGCAAAAACAACGAGAGTTCTGTGGCCCCTTTAAAGACTTCAGTCTTTAAAGGGCCACAGAACTCTCGTTGACAAAAACAACGTAGATGCTTCTATCCTTTGAGCATTTCTTATCAAAGCCAATATGGCAAAAACAACGAGAGTTCTGTGGCCCTTTAAAGACTTTAGCCTTTAGAGGGCCACAGAGCTCTCGTTGCCAAAACAACGTAGATGCTTCTATCCTTTGAGCTTTTCTTTTCAAAGCCAATATGGCAAAAACAACGAGAGTTCTGTGGCCCTTTAAAGACTTTGAGTCTTTAAAGCCCACAGAACTCTCGTTGCCAAAAACAACGTAGATGCTTCTATCCTTTGAGCATTTCTTATCAAAGCCAACATGTCAAAAACAAAGAGAGTTCTGTGGCCCTTTAAAGACTTTAGTCTTTAAAGGGCCACAGAACTCTCGTTGCCAAAAACAACGTAGATGCTTCTATCCTTTGAGCTTTTCTTATCAAAGCCAATATGGCAAAAACAACGAGAGTTCTGTGGCCCTTTAAAGACTTTAGTCTTTAGAGGGCCACAGAGCTCTCGTTGCCAAAAACAACGTAGATGCTTCTATCCTTTGAGCTTTTCTTATCAAAGCCAATATGGCAAAAACAACGAGAGTTCTGTGGCCCTTTAAAGACTTTAGTCTTTAGAGGGCCACAGAACTCTCGTTGCCAAAAACAACATAGATGCTTGTATCCTTTGAGCTTTTCTTATCAAAGCCAATATGACAAAACAACGAGAGTTCTGTGGCCAAAAACAAAGTAGATTCTTCTATCCTTTGAGCTTTTCTAATCAAAGCCACAGAACTCTCGTTGCCAAAAACAACGTAGATGCTTCTATCCTTTGAGCTTTTCTTATCAAAGCCAATATGACAAAACAACGAGAGTTCTGTGGCCAAAAACAACGTAGATTCTTCTATCCTTTGAGCTTTTCTTATCAAAGCCAATTTGGCAAAAACAACGAGAGTTCTGTGGCCAAAAACAACGTAGATGCTTCTATCCTTTGAGCTTTTCTTATCAAAGCCAATATGGCAAAAATAACGAGAGTTCTGTGGCCTCTTAAATACTTTAGTCTTTAAAGGGCCACAGAACTCTCGTTGCCAAAAACAACGTAGATGCTTCTATCCTTTGAGCTTTTCTTATCAAAGCCAATATGGCAAAAACAACGAGAGTTCTGTGGCCCCTTAAAGACTTTAGCCTTT
>NW_027130658.1:0-1658 GCF_026122565.2 Emydura macquarii macquarii
CTTCCCACCCACGTGCTTCAGCGTTGCCCAGGAGAAACCAACCCACGGGAGTGGGAGAGGCGTTGAGTCCCCGTGACCCATGCAGCCCTCGCCCTCATTCCCAAAATGACGGCGATGATTTGTTTCAATCCGAAACGGATGGAGACCAACCCACCCATTTCACACAGGCCACCCCAGGGGAACAGATTTCAGACTCGGGCTAGACGTGAACCAGCAATTTCAGAAGTGAAAAAGTCTCCAAATCCTCTGGAGCTGACTAGCCCCACACGGGAGTAGCACTTCTGATTTCTGAGTCAGGTGGCTGGACCATCAGCTGACGCCAAATTAAATAATCACCCTGTCCAATCACTGCAGCAGTTCCATGCAAACCAAACCCACGAGCGACAAGGAGGCGACACAACGAACGATAGAGACGCCAACTTCTTCTTGCTTCAGATAATTTCCCTGCCAAATGCACACTCCCTAACCCCCGGCAATGATGTTTGCACAACAATACAGCAGGCGTGAACCACTCAGAATCCTTCCAGATCGCCAGAAACTGGGACACTTGCTAATGGACTCTTAAATATTCCTGCCCTGTCAGCAGAGGGAAAATAATGCAAAAAACCCCCGTTTTAAATAATACAAGGGATCTGCTGCAAAACCGGCTCTCTAGCGCACAGCTCTTGCAGGCAGCGTGTTCCCTGACCTCCTATTGCAGAGGGAGCCCCCTTTCTATTCAGACTAACCCCAAAGGTACAGCCCAGCACCCCCACACACTATACAAGTAAGTGGGGTGTGGTGGGTGGGGTGCCTGCTAGACGGTGTGTCATAGAAATGTCGGCTGCAGGTAGGGGTGAAGAGCACGAGGGGGGTGTTAAAGTAACTAACGTAGGCATTTACCAGGGTGTACGACCGTGCAAGGTGTGGCCCCAATCCGGCAGAGTTTTTGAACATGCAGATTGCCTTTGGCCTCCTCTTCCGCTAGCTTCCATGAAGCTATAGTTACCCATATGTGGCAGGGCCGAAAGGCCCCACTGAAATCAAGCCCCCAGCGAGACAGTCCCAGCCCCAAGCAGCTTACATTCTAAATAGGCAAGACAAAAAGGGGCCCGTGGGAGAAAGAGACACCCAAAGGTGCTGTGATTCACCCAGCACAAAATGGCAGAGCGGGGAGCCCTATCCCCTAGGCCACACTGCTTCTCTCTGTGAGTCTAACAGTGCTGTGTGAGGTGCACTGGGAGAGGGGCAGGCAAGGCGTTAGCCTGGGCTGCAGAAGACCAGGCATCAATTCCTGCTCTGCCACAGACTTCCCGTGTGACCCTGGGCAAATCACTTCGCCTCTGCATGCCTCATTTCCCCATCCAGCCAATGGGGAGAACGGCCCTGCCCTGCCCCACAGGGGTGTGAGGCTAAATACCTGTGAGATGCTCAGGTGCCACGGCCAGGTGTGAGTGTGTGACAGGCTCCAGGAGAGAAGCCGGCCCCTGCAGCGTGCGTGAGGTTGGCTGGCAGTCGGGGGCATCCGTGCGTAGTCAGAGAGGCGAGGGTTGAGGCCTGGTCGAGGAGGCGCAATAGAGGGACAGCACACGGGCACGGCTGTGTTCTCCATGATCCTGTGCAACAAGCCCCCAGGATGCTGAATTTTGGGGGGGGGGAGGAGGCGGACAAAAGTCGCT